>NW_017963652.1:1124052-1149743 GCF_001661405.1 Williopsis jadinii
ATACTTCGACGTTAGCTTCTTAGCATACGACATCCAATCGTTGTCTCTGTCTTCATTTGAATCTACTTTTTCAATAGGAGGTGATGGTTCTTCCACAAATACTTCCTGGTGGTCATGAATGTTGTTGTTCCTTATATCATTCTGTCTTGGAACATCTGGAAGAGAATGCACAGATGTTTGAGACGCTCTAAAACTATCCCCGAGTCGAGTCTGGACATTGTTCACCCTTGGTAATGGTGGTGGTATAGAATATACCACTCTTGCACTATTATTTTCTCCGCCAGAAAGTGGTGGTGACTGTTGTCCTGGAACTGGTGGTAATGACCGCTTTTTTGGAGACTGGGAACTCGTCGTTGACATTGACATGGACTTTCTCGACACAGTAGCACTACTAGCTGGGTAGAAAGTCATTTCCAGGTAAATCTCACCAGCTTCTCTTGAGCCGGACGTTAGGGGATGCCACTTATCATATCCTTCTTTCACTGATGAGTAGAACACCGGTGTAAAATCAATCTCTGCCTCTGCAATCAACGTTGGGGCCTTCTTCGTCTCGTCCAGCACGCTCAACTTCAACACCGGCGAGATCTCTGGCGATATCGTGAACCTGAACTCTTCATCCCATCTGGGCACCTGTCCTCCACGTAGATCCGCATTTGTCTTGTCCGTCAGGTTGGCTATTCTCAAAAGACAGTATGGGTTTTGCTTCTCCAGCTTCCGCTTATTCGGTAGATCCTTAGCCCTACCAACAATGATAATCAACGTTCCGCTGTTGCCTCTGAACTGCGACATGGCTCAGTCCTTCGATCTATTGCCGTTATTGAAAGCAATGAACACACTCAGACTTGATAACACACCAAACGTATAAATGCCTTGTCGATTCCAACCGATTCACGTTGAGAAAATCTTCCAATTTCGCTTAAAATAGTTGAAACACGCAGAGGATGTAAACAAACAAACAAAAAAGAAAGCAAGGCTGATAAAATAGTCACGTGATGTATAACGTACCCTTCACGTGCCAATCATAGATAAGATATGAACACACTCAAAAACAATACTGCTAGAGTGGGAAAGAGTGGATATAAATACTCCAACATATTCTCTTGTGGGAATCCTCTGATCAAAACAATCTTCTCATGCAACTAAAACTTTCATCTCCAAGGTCCACATCAGAAGTGTTACTTTGAGAACAAGTTTCAGGAATTCCGCCAAAGAAATTCCGCTCACCGGAAAATATATATTGTGGTGTCCGGGTGTATCAAATCTATAGTGCTAAAATTCTTCTATTACTGCCTAACACGGTATATTTCCGAATTAGGAATCTCTAAGTAGTCTCCGGTCTGGAGGCTGAGAACTGTGCCCTAGACTTTGGTATTCATGCTCAACGGCTTCAAAGGAATCGACAGCTGACCAATTGCGTCACGTAGTTCAGTTCCTTTAGCTATGACCCACGCAAGATGTTACTCGTCCAGTACAAGGAAAATGTTACAAGCTGTAAAATTATCCTCCACGGGAGTAAATGACGTTCATTAGGTTGGATTATGTGTGTGGTCTGCGATGAGGTAGCTTTTCTGTAAGGAATTGGACAAAATGCCATATCGAAGCTTTCATGGCCTCTGATGTGGAGCAAAGTCGGGATCGTACTCCATAATCAATGACGGCCCTCTCAGTGTTCTGCGTGACACGACTATGGCTCGTTAACAGCTCCAGCGTTATCTCTAAGTCTAGCTCCTTCTCATGCTTGTTACTCTGTATCTGATGTAGGTACACATGCCCCTCGTTAATATATGGTGATCAACACCATGTAGAATATACTTGTTTGAAGTAGTCCATGTAGTTCTCCTTGTTCAAGACAAAATACTCCTCGCCCACCATCCCTATGGGTATCTTTGGAGGGAGACACGGTGCTTCTTCGTCGTGTGGGAAGTCTCTCAAACAGCCTCTCGACCACGTTCCATCCCCATTATAACCAGATATGCCTTTATCAATGATGAAATCCTCGTGCTTTACATTCTGCTTCTGTAACCTATCGAGGAAGGAGAACACCTCTGGTGGGAACGAAGTATACTTTAAATTCTTGACCCTATCGATTTCATGCTGCTCTCGAAGCACCTCAACCTTTTGAGGTGCCTGTGCTCCAATATCAACAGCAGAAAATGGTAGACTCAATGGATCAATTCCATCCATTTCCTCTGATTTCAAGTCTGATAGTTCCACAGATGTTCTGTGGAACAATGTATCAGATGACGACAGCGGTGTCGTTGGAGTATCGGGTAGCTCCTTTCCAGTATTCACCTGTACTTCCAACTGTTTCAAATTCGCCTGAGACTGTCGATCGTACGTGTGCTCATAGGATGCTCTTCTCGATTCATGATATCTTCGCTTCACTTTCCTTGCGAGCCTTCTCAGTCGGCTTGTTTCTTGCTTCACTCCATTATCGACAAATACCAGATCAACAGACGATATTATATTCTCAGCCTTTGGACTGGGTGTGCTCTGCAAATCATCGCTCGGAGAGTCACCAACAGACGTATATTCAGCCTTCTTCGGGATAACTGGTACAATAGCATAATACGTTAGCTCAATCTCTAATTGGCCATATGGCTTTAGTGAAATCACCGCATTACTCTCTTTTTGCTGGAAAGCATCCTCAAGAGAAACCTCGCCAGACGCTAGCAGCAGGGGCAATGGTGTTCTATACTCCATAACAAACACCTGGAGATTGGGCTCATTCTCTGGTTTGATCTCAAACCTACACTGCGAGTTCTCACTCCATTTCAGATACTGGGACGTTGTGAACGGTGATCTCTTTGTTCGGCGGACTGTGGTACTAACCTGAAACAAAATGTACACTTGCGATGTCGATGCCGATCTGGCCCTAAGTCCTCTGATTTCAATTGGATCAACAACTAGAACTCCTCTGGTTCCACAAGGTGTCATGTGATCTACAAGTACTGTCTTCTATCACTGTAAAATCGACAGCGTCACCAGCTAAAGTACGGGCTTGTCGTGGTTGTTATAAATCACCAGGCTTCCTCCTGGTTGGGGTCACAAGCATCATCCTACACACTGCCACAGGTCATCGCTCTGGGCGTACAAAGCACACACACTATTGGATATAAATCACGTGTATCATTTAAGAGATATACACTCAACGGCGTCTTCTTCTCTTATCAGGGTAGTCATTGCGACGGTCTCTTCTATCAGGGCCTCTTGAAGTGTCGAATGAGTCTTTTTTCGCTGGCGGAGGGGGAGGTGGTGGTGGTGGGATTGAGCCTTTGTAAGATGATCCACGGTTACCACGATCATCTCTGCGATAGCTGTCTCTAGGACGTTCGTCCCTGTCCCTAGGACGTTCATCCCTGTCTCTCGGACGTTCATCCCTATCCCTAGGACGTTCATCCCTGTCTCTCGGACGTCCATCCCTATCTCTATCACGCCTTGGATCTCTTTTATCGTTGTCACGTTGTTGGCCTCCACGATCTCTGTCACGACGATCAGAATCACGGTTTCTCCAGTCGTCGTTTCTATCGCTCTTACCAGCAATAGCCTTACTAACAACAAAAGACTGATCTGGAAGTCTTTGTCTGGTATGGTGTGCCTCTGGAAGGGGCAAGTTCGATAGAGGACCTTGAAGGAAGGAGTCTACTGCAACTGGATGACCTGCAATTTTCACAAAATAGTCGTGCAAAATGAGCTTGACATTTTTTCTGTAGGTCTTAGGATCATTGTTCTCTCTTAACTTCTTAGAAGTGGAAGGACTATCACTTGTGAACTTGATTAACCCTTCCATATCTTTTTCTCGTATCAACTTCACCACATCTTTGATTTTCTTCTGGAGTTCAGTTTCGCTTAAAGATATCATATCAGCTGTAACATTGCGGAACCTTGTGCCAAGACGATTATCTTTAGCAGCATTTTGAGGCTCTGTTGGGAATTTAAGACTTTCTCTAGGTTTATTCTCCTTTGACACCTGTACTTCCCTCTTGGTAACTTCCCCGGTTTTAATATCATTCTTCTTGAGCTCACTGTCGTGTTCACCGCTACTAGTAGCCTTAGAGACAGGATCTGGTTGTTTAGGGTCTTTGATTTCCGGTTCTTCACCCGATAAAGCAGTCTTGGAAGAACTCTTTGTATCTTGCTTCTCATCATCTTCTTCGATAATAATTTCCTCTTCGTCAACTTCCTCGTCAGCATCAGCCATCGCTTCATCAGTACTGTCCTTCTTTTCAGATTCAGCTATCTCCCTTTCTCTCAAAGCAGCAGCAGCAGCCTCTTCCTCTGCACGACGAGCATTCCGTTCTGTTTCTTGAGCTTTGATTTCGGCAAGCCTAATAGCACGTTCCTCTTCAGCTTTCTTTGCCAGCAGACGTTTCTCTTCCTCTTTCACAAGTTTTTGTCTGCGAAGTATTTTTTCGGACTCTGCTTCAAGGAGGGAGCGCTCCTGTTCATCAAGCTCAACGACGTCCCAAATGTTAACCCAGTTTTTAGAAGACCCTTGAAGTAATGCAAAGACGGCAGAGCATGCAAGCTTCAAATCATCTCTAGTTTCAATTTTCCCCACCTCTTCCACAATTGAATGAAGACTAATTCCTATTGTCTTGGTGGTTATCATGGGAATTAAATTCTTGAGGAATGTTAAAGTGTTTCTCCTTGCCATATAACTTTCGACGTATATCAGATTGTTCTTTACCACAGGCACAATTTCCTGTAACCAGTGGAAAGAGGACTTCTTTAGGTCAACCTCGCTCTTACGTTGGAACGAGCCAATAACTTCCCCGACAAACAGTCCAATATTCTCGGCCTCAATTGGAGTTGACGAGTATAACAAAGTTCCAAGTATTCCACTTTCAAAGAGTTTATTGAGCACTGCTTTGGAAATGAACATACTTAGCTGAGTGCTAATGAAAGTAGCACTGAATATAGCACCACTTTCGGAATGTGTAACACGTGGAATGACACAAAATTGGATAAATGCCTCGATTTCATTCTCTGTAGGCTCTTCGGATGAGAACCATAGTGAGCGATGATCATCAATAGTATTTGAAATTAGTTCTGAGTGTTGTCTGTGTTTTTCTAGATCACGAGGTAAGCCATTGATCACCTCATTATTAATCTTATGACTCTTCTGCAATCTCTCTCTCAACCTAACATTTTCTCTGCTATTCTTTTCACGGATATCCATGAGAGTTATCTTAACTTCTTTCTCAATACTCTTGTTTTGTGCAGTCACTTTTGCTAGTTCTGCAGTATAAACGTCAGCATCGAAGTTGATGTCATACAAGCTCAGCTTCCAGAAGTCATTGAAGAGAGTTTTTGATAAATCTGTCAAATCGATACTCGTAGATTCAAGATTGGCATCAAACTCAAGTGGAAGCTTAGATCTCCATAATTCAAATGCCCAAGCAACACCGATGTTGTACTCTGAGATCATGTCATCCAAAGGTGCAATATAATGTTGAAACAAATCATAGTTTGCGCTGTGACTGAAGAAAGTAATCATCTGACAAAACGTGTGTAAAACAGCTGCTGACTCATCAGAATGATCACATAACACCTTGAACGGTATAGTATCATCGGAATCACGTATAACTGACACGTGGTAATTGTGTAACAAGATGAATAACTCGTTGAGATCTCCAGACCTGCGCATCGAATTGATTAGTCTCAATCCACTATTAATTGATTCATCTCTGGTATCCAAAATTGTTTTGCGTGTTACTTTCTGCAAAGCTAATCCGCTGTTCAAAAACTTGATCTGACTAGGAATCAAGTTTGTATAACGCTGGATACCTCCCATATGCGCAATCAATTGCTTTAAGACAGTGAGTCCGACACGATCCTTATGGTGGAGTGACCTCGTGCAGAACATCAAAATGGTGTCTAATTCAAGTTCTTTATAATGTTTTGAAATCTTTCCAATGAATACGGACAGCGATTGTAACCATGTTGAATCATTGATTCCATCATCTTGAAGTGCTTGCCTGCGTTGAGTCAGTCGTGTTAAAATAGCAAATGGTAACACATCCCACGCATAATCGTTGAAGTAACGTGCAGAATCAACCACCAAATCTGTCAAGTTGTCATAACTCTCAATCTGGTTCAAGATCACAGAGAACGCAGGAAGTGGATTGGCAAAGGCGATCTTTGCCAATCGTCTCATAGTCTCTTTAACATTAGTTGTGGTCAATCTCTTCAAGACATCTTTGGTCTGCTTCTCAGCCTTGGAGTAATTCAACTTCACAAACTGGTTATTTTTTGAGGTAACCCTCAGTAGTTCACCATATAGGTTATAACGCCAGGCCACAGGAAATAGGACGAGCAGTTGGAATGAGTCATGGACAAGGATAGGATTTTCATGACCAAAACTCAGTGCTGGGAATATAAACTTCCTGTAATATTCAAACCAAGTTTCTAGTTCCTTTTCGTAACTTTTAGAGTTTTTAGTCTTCTTGAGGAAGGCCGTGATAGCTTTGCAGATTTTTGAGACTAATAAGAAATCCTCTCCCAATTTTGCACCAACAAAGGATAAAAACTCATTGGAGTACTTGATCAAACTTTCCTCATTTTCAACAGAAGGTAAACCTTCTGTCCACTCTCTGTAAAAATAACACACAAAGCGTCCATTGCTCAAGGGATACGACACCTCCTTGATATCATCATGTCTCGCGAGATCTTTAACCAAAGGTGTTGTAAGTTTCCTTGATTGTTCCTCGGATAGAATCTGCTCCTGGCAAAGGAACGGTTCAATCATATGCTTGAAAATTCTCAGAATAAGCTTAGGTACTTCATCATCTGCAAAAGCCAATGTTGGATATTCAACCAAAATGTATAGGGAAGGGAAATACAAGCCATTCTCAAGTAGTGATTTCAGTAAGAGAAGTTTGAAATTCACGTCGCACTGCTCTGCACTTTTCTCCTGGCTTTCGGTTGACTGGGTCTTGTTATCTTCTTCGTCATCTTCATCATCAGCTAACGGTCCACTTAGAGCTAAAGCATTTGCTGAAGCTTTGAAAATCTCCTCGTCAATGTTTTGTTTGATTTTCTCTGATAATGTAAGCATCACTTCTGAGCTAGGCCCCAACAACTTGTACAAGGCACCAAACGAAATGAATCCAATTTTCATAAGCATACAGGTAAATCTCATGAAACGCTTCAACTCTTCATCACTAGACGGAGTTTTGGCAAGAACACGTAAGTTGGAGGCTATGAATCTAACTGCATCCTCGCTGCCTCCTTCGTTTAACGATTCCAAAGATGAGATCTCAGACTTGACCTTTGGGAACCATTGCGAATTTTCCAACAACTCCAAGAAGAATCTGTAGTTCACGGTGGAAAATTCAGCACCAATACAAATAATTAAGTTCAAGACCATAGTTGTGTCTAAGTTGAAATGACCTATGCAAATGTCAATCGAATTGAGAACGGCAGATACTTGAAATTTAGAGAATTCAGAACCTGCAACGTCTGAAAGAATAGTGATAACCTTTGAATAACCTTCTGCGGACTCGTGCAAGAGATTATACCTTGGCTGGTCAACCAAGTGTCGAATCAAATAGTCCATCTTATCTTTCGAGAGGGATTGCACAAGGCCCAACTCGGTTACGATCTTCTCATCGAGAGCAAACGACGCCAGGTCAACAGATGGGAAACTCTTGTACTCCCTAAGCAGTTTCAAGATGTTCTCATCCAGTTTAAACGAGTTCAGCACCGCTATAAACGTACTCTTCAACACGTCAACACGGCCATTGCCCATAACATCTTCCAAAAGAGAAACAAGCTTTGCACACGGGATTCTCGCTTCGTAGTACTTCGCACTCAGAATCACCTCATAGAACACACCCTGAGCAATGCCCGGTTGTGACGAGACCTTCGAAGCGATCCCAGCTCTGCTCCTGTCAAAGTCATCAACAACGTCCGAGGTTAAGTACAACCATTGGTACTCTTCGTTGGCGGCATTGAACAGTTCACGGCGTTTACGATGAAGTTCTTGCTGTGGGTCCACAGTGCTTTCAGCATCAGCCATTGCAACGTCTTCGTCGTCCTTTTTGACATCCATAGCTAAATCTGTTGACATTTCTGTTTGCAATGGCGTTGGTGTGTGTGCCTGTGTGTACGTTTGTGGTTTTCTCGCAGTTACAATTTTTGCTTTGAACTGGGTTTTCCGTGGAGAGAGGAAGGATCACCTCAACAGAAGGAAAAAAACTTTCGCTGCCAGTCCTCGAAACATAAAGAACGACAGCGAACGACAACGAACGACAGAGAAGTTTAGGATGGTAAGTATATCGTGTGTGGTTGGTGTGCTTTCACTTACGCCCGAGTGCTAACCTCTTTTATAGGCTGATAAAGTTAGAGAGCAGCAAGTTTATAACCAGTTGAAGAGTCGTCATATTGGTCTTGGAGATGAGACAACAACAAAACAGTAAGTCAAATGGGAGCTTCTTTTAACCATGTGACGTGTACTAACAGGTTGCTTCTATAGTGAGTGGATGACAAACGTGCATAGAGACTCCTACGCCTCTGCTGTTGGACATCCATCTATGCTTACGTATCTCTCTATTGCGCATGATACGCCAAAAGCCGTACTAAGGACACAGCTGATTGAAAAGATGGCCAATCCGTGTGGATCAAAATCCAACGAAACCCACAATGAATGAAATTACAAGGTAGACAAAAGTCATTGTGAAATGGTTAGAACGTATTTCTTAAGCTTTGTGTTATTATAGGTATAAGTTGGGTGTGTTTTCAACCACATCCTCAGTTGTTGATCAATGGAGCATTCTCAGTAGATGACCCATTATCAGAAGTGAGATTGGCACTGAGCACTGCAATCGATGCGAGGAACAAAAATCCTGAAATGGCAAAGGCAAAGATCCACTGAAGAGCGAAAACCTTTGTGAATAACTGACCAAGACCCAATCCCAACATTAATGCGGATGATGACAGTCCAATGGACCAATCCCTATAGATTGCTAAGAAGAAGGTTGGCACCAACAGGAAATTCCAGATGAAAACATTGGCAACGATACGAGCAGCCAACGATTGCGAACCAACAATCACAGCGCCGTTCCAAAAGATTGCAAAGAACAACCATGAGAATGGCAAAGCTGCAACTGGCATGTGAATCAAAAAGATCTGAGATAGGTTTCTGATTTTCCATGGTTTCTGCGAGGTGTACAAGGCCAAAATGTTGACGAAATTGGCAATGAGAACCAGCTCAGAGAGGATATAATGGCCGTGGGCAAACAGTAAACTCCAGGCAAAGTGTAAAAAGTTAAAGATGTTCAAAGACCAACCAACGTTCGTTGCCGTTTTGACCCTCGAGAAGTTTGTAATGGCACCCAGTGCATTCGCAGCTGGGTTGGAAGATTGGGACTGTGAGTTTGTCTCCTCTGGGAAGAAGAACTGCGCAATGAATCCCAACTGCAAAATGTGTGTGGCACCCCAATAAATGAGGATCACCAACAAATTGGCTGTAAATGGGGTGAAACCAACCCTAAAGAATGGGTCCTTCTCTGGATCATCGTCGATTGGGTTGCGCCCCACCAAATAACGGATGTTGGCATACACCGAGAGGATCAGGGTGACCACAGTGGAAACCTTAAGAGTAGTTGTATCTGTCATATTATACGATTTGTTACAAACGAACCGGTTTGGTATATTTGCCGTGGAAGCAACTCACCATAGCTCGAAAAGGGGGAAATTGATCTCCCTTTTATACCTCTCCTTTCAAAATGGCAAGACCCTCTTTTTGCCCGTTTCTGCATTTTATGCTTGCTATTATGCCATGTAGGACATAATTGGAAATTTCTGGCCCACGCACCTGTCATCTGCACTAAATCCCACACACCTGTGTGTCACCTTCAGAAGAAGACACATGTTCTGTAAGGACACTTATAGAGACGGTAGTTTGTTTTCTGTAGCTCTTCGCCCAATTGGTGGTTACTTCACTACATGTAAACTAAAGAGACTTGACTGTGACTCCAGTTGAATTGAACACACCATCTAAATTAATCTACTGTAATTTTGTGTTGATTGCTCTTTTCTTAGTATTAAGAGCGAACGAGGTTCTAACTCGTGAATTGGCTATTGGTTGTGATATCGGCTTGGAGTAGACGGCCATTGGCGAAGGAACCTTTAACACTTTCATAGGCACGCACCAAATCACGGTGCTTTGTAAACATAATCTCTGCAGTTGCGGAGCCTGAAGCCAAATCCTTCACTCTGATGCCTGTAACTTTACCAATTTTTTCAAAGACATGTATGAGGTCGTCTGCCGACGTTCCAACTTCTAAGTTCCTCACCGTCAAGAACGATGGAGATTGGGGGTCATACGACAGTTCAATACCAGCGTTATAGTCCCTAGTGCTTATGTCCCTTTGCTGTTTCTGAGAGTTGTGGAACGAAGAAGCTGACAATGAAGGTGTGGATGACAAGGTCAGCCGATGCTTTGTTATCCTGTTGTTGTTTTGGAGTTTACTATTCAGCGTGCTAGGTCTGCCTCCTTGTCTGGACTCGCTAGGCTTCCCCGTTGAATTCGAGACATTTGGATATTGCTTCGAAGAGTTGCTCTGTGAATTTAACGCTTCAACTTTTGCAACTGAAGCTCTGAGACGTTCTCTAACGCTCAGCTTCTGTACCCTGTTCGACTGTGCCTTGGATCTTGAAAGTGATTTGCCCCTTAGCGAAGCAGGGGAGTTCTTTGGTCTGGTCTGGACATTGGAGCCGTTCAAAGCTCTATATAAAGGGTTCTTCTCCAGTTTTGATTTTGAATCTGGAATCTTCTCAGATTTCCTGTTCTTGTTTCTGTTGTTTATATCCCTCGACGTCCGATCTTGAGCGCTCTGCAACCTTTGCAATAGAGGATTGACCTGCTTCTTAGCCATGTTTAGGATGCTGATCCTCTGGTTCTAAACGTGGCGAAACGTTAAAGCAGTCCTTATTCGGCCACCACAATCAGAGAGCCCTATAAGCCCCAAGTTGTGTCCATCCTGTGCGCACTCTTGGGGCTACGTTTCTTTGGATGGGTGTTTGTGGTGATGTTCGGGTGTTATATAACACGCCTTCTTTTCCTGTTTCGGGAGGAGCATGGAGTTGAAGGTCTTGGGTAACCTCAGCAACCAAAATTAAGAAGGACGAGGAAACGAGCTGCAATGATAATATCAAATGCACACTGATAACTAAAGGATTATTGCAAATTGAGAGTACTATATAAAGTTCATTTTGGCCACTGTAGCTGTACTTGACTACTCCCAAGAAGTTTACATTCCGGTCGAGTCGACCTTTGAGACATTCTTACAGTTCTACAGGCTAAACCCGACACGTTTCAATATCGTCTGAACGCGGTCAAAATACTGAGGATTGGATCCGTACACAACAACATGTTCTAAGGCCCGTGGTAGTTCTAAGATCAAACGCAAAGTGAACGCTCAAAGGTCTATCATTGATTGTCAAAGCCATCTCTAAACCTTCAACAGAACCTTCAACAGAACCTTCAACTCGAACAATAAAGTCCCGTCCTACAAAAAGAGAGAGAAACCCCAATTCCAAAACACACAACGCGAAAATTTCCAAAAGCGGCCAGCTTATTTTAGTAACAACGGCCATAGGGGAGGAACGACAACAAGAAAAAAACAGGTTGTAATTAATCAAAATCGAGAATTCTCTCTTGATTCATCACTTGAATTTTCCTAAAAGGGTTTCTTTCTGTCTGATTTCATCCATTCCTTTCTACTTGTGCTATTCCTAATCCACTCAGACTATCTGCTTCTTGTTGTGCCATTTTAGAATACTTGAGCTGATCCATTCGTCGGGGGAGTAAACAAACCATTCGAAAAAAACACATTCCTGATTCTTGAAAAGACATTGCTGTTGTGGACGCATTCCCAAGCTACTAGAAATACACTAGGGGGAAAGAATTGATTCATAATTTATCCTGATAGAACAAATCAGAACGAAGCAAAGAACACAAACAAATCATAAATAATGCCACTCTGCGGATCTTCAACTAAACCAAGTGAGTTGTTTTGTGTGTTTTTAGGCGTCTCGTTTTGGTTACTTTTTTCCATTTACAGACAATTCTGAAGGCGTCTTTAATACCCATTCTGTATACTAACAAAACACAATTAAACCCCCAGTTGAACGTAAAATTGTCATTCTCGGTGATGGTGCATGTGGTAAGACATCTCTTTTGAACGTCTTCACCAGGGGTTATTTTCCTCAGGTCTATGAGCCAACTGTCTTTGAAAACTACGTTCATGACATCTTTGTCGATGGGAAATCCATCAAGCTTTCCCTCTGGGATACCGCTGGACAAGAAGAATTCGATAGACTAAGATCCTTGAGTTATTCCGACACGCATACGATAATGCTATGTTTCTCCATAGATTCTCGAGACTCTTTGGAGAATGTTCAGAATAAATGGGTCGGGGAGATTGCAGACCATTGTGAAGGTGTTAAGCTGGTATTGGTGGCGCTCAAGTGTGATTTGAGAAATGATGATGGAGACGACGACGACCACGAGAATTCTAATCCATCTTCAAAGAATCTAATCACGTATGACGAAGGTTTGGCCATGGCCAAAAAAATTGGTGCGCTGAGATATTTGGAGTGTTCTGCAAAGAAGAACAGAGGTGTTAATGAGGCATTCACAGAAGCAGCCAGATGTGCACTAACTGCAAAGCCAAAGGGAGCAAATGAAGGTGAAGAATCCTCATCTTCTACAGGGTGTATAATTATGTAATAATGTTTGCGTGTTATTTCTGGTCTTATCCTTCAAAATAAAATACAAAATGCAGTTTAATCTTCAAACATAGAATCAAGGTATTGTGAAGGTACAGCTCTGGAACGACTCTTGTACTCACGTTGAGATCCTCTCTCTGGACTCGTTAGTGAAACTTCGCCGTAGTTATCATAACTTCCAGTACGTTCATGTCTGTTGAACCTTGACCCAACTTGTGGTGGTGTCTGATAAGACGATGTAACCTCTGATCCACCCCCGTTAACCGTGGTTGTGCTTGCAATGTTACTCAGACTGGACAGTACCCTGGAATGGCGTTGGTTTGGAGGTTGGCTCTTCAAGCCCATGACCTCTGCAGTTGGAGATATGAACATGGATTTCCTCTTATTATCAGTGGCATCCAATGTGGAGAAGATATTCTCATGTGATCTTGTATAGCCTGGGTCTGAAAAATCAGCAACTGAGTCGTTTGAAAACTCCTTTGTGTATGTTGAGTACAGCAACGGTATCTTCCCCTGCGATACGCTCTTTCTCAAATCTGAAGATGAATGGTATAGCTGGTTCTTCTCCATCAGCCCACCAGATCCAAAGGAGTTTGTCGAGTTATTATCATCCAGAACAACAGACTCACGCGCAGTACGTCTCGCCAACCAGTTTCTCAAGATAAGCACAAGGGCAAAGATAACCATAATGAACCCTGCGACGGCTCCCACTGCAATGAACACTGTTCCCGAGGGAGCACTTGATCTCCAGATGTTTGGATTATCGCCCGCAGCTGGTGGTGTTATATCTGGTGTGGTCCACGTTGTGGACCCGGCTTCAGTAACCGTGATCACTGGCATGCCAGACTTGGTTGCAGACGTCGTAGTCGACGTTATAGTGGGCATACCTGACGATGACATTTGTACGGAACGTTTCTCAAAAGAGCTGTGTGGATGGTTTGGACGTCACAAGGAACGATGATACCCTTTTAGGTGAGGAATGAGAAAACAAGTGTGATGGACAAAGGGGATGGGGGTATTTTGTGTTGCAGTGTAAAAAGTGTCTTGGATGAATAAAGTTTTTTTTTTTCCTTCCTCCGTTCCTTCTTCTCTTCCGTACGAGGAATAAGTGGATAATCTGCTTCTTCTGGAATGCAATCAATGAAAAGATGGTTATTAAAACGGACTTTCTCCTTTGAAAACCTGGAAACCCTTTCGTATTATAAAAAAACCGTAAAATCTGCAAGAACTTTTCGATTGGTACCTTCTGTCTCCCTCCCTTGCTGTTGTTTTATACAGCTTTGTTTGATGTACCGTGCCGTCTTCGCATTCTCGAACTAATTTTTTGCATTTGTGTCTGTTTACATTTCCCGATGCGGGTTTTTGCTGTAAACAAAACGGCTGTTCTATAATTAGGTTTCAGGCAAAAGGTCCCGTCTCTTTGAATCGAGGTCTGTGTGTGGCGCATAACAAATCGGTGACAGGGGCTTATGCGTCTCGAGAGTTGGGTTCTATAGACAATGAGTCTGTTTCTTCTTTTGTAAGTTGAAACACTATTTGTTTAAGCTAAGCTGGGATTGTTCTTGGTATTGAATGGATAGCTCGAATAGCATGGGGCTACTTTTTGTATAGTTAGTGGGGTTTAAGCTTAACCTGGTCTTAAACTTATCTTGCTCTTCAACAGACAATTGTGACTTCAGGTGACTTGATACCTCGATGTGGAGAAGAAGTGGAAATGAAAGCGTCGGGAGTGGAGGTTCGAATATCTTTCATTGTGGGAATGATTGATTGTACGAACTGGCCTGAATCACAGGGTAAGTGTTGACAAGAGGAGACCGAGTACTGGGGCAATAACAGATTTGTGATAGTTAAGTAAGTGATGAAGTAATGTAGTTCACTCCAAAGTTGAAACATATCGAGGTCGACTGTACGATTGAACACTCTTTTCTTGGTTATTCTGGAGGCTTCAATCAAATCATCTTTGTTCTTGATTGGCCTCGTGTGTGATGTTTTCGGTACTTGAATGAACTGTTTCTTCGCTAAACGTATGTAGCTTTCTTTCTGGCTTAATATGCGGTATCGACACTTTGACCAATGTAACAAGTTTTAACTCAAATAGTCCATCAATCGATACCCCTCAAGTGCTTCTATTGGTCAGTTCCAGGAAAAGGATTTCTCGCTGGAGTTTATCACCCTTCAATTGAATCGAATATGGGATAACCCCACCTGCGTATAAGTCGTGCAAGAAGATAGCTCGCTTCAATGAAGAGTTTGTCAGCTGATGTGACTAGAGTATAAATGGAAAAGTTTTTTTTTACCAAAGCATCACCCTTTGATGACTTGTATATGAAGAAACTTAAGCAAAAGCTATCTTCTTCGGCATAAGAGAAGCTGGTCCTTTGCTTGGTACAATATCGATACCTCAAAGGAAAAACCATATGTACAAATATTTTCTTCTGCCTCAACATGATCTTCACCTTCACAACCTCACTCATTTTATTTCTCCTTCATTTGTCATGGACAAGATCTCTTATGTGGTTGTTCTTTTCCCTATATCATAAATGAAAAGCGTTCACTTCCCAAATAGCCAGTTGACCTTTGAGATTATATTTATTACTGATGGCCAACACTGAGATATGACATACAGATAGAACCTTTTCATGCGTAGTGCTTTCCTGCGTTGATAATTCCAGATTCGAGCCTTTAAAAGATCTTTCCCTCAATTAAACACCCTCTTGAAGTTAGTATACTTGTTCTGGAGAGGTTTCATTCCAGTGCTTTCAACTCTCACGTATGAATTGTTAAGCAGTTACATCTCAACACCGATATCTCAATTTCTGATCTCTATTCAAATATAGTTTTCAGTGCTTGAAGGTGTTTTATTGCGTTTCTCATACAATAAATAACCCATATGATATGGAGAGTCAATGATACCTTTTCGTCCCACATCGAAATCCATGCTTTAGTCCTCCTGTCCATATAATTATCTAGGTGTTGGTTCTATTATCGAAATATTTAGCAACTGTTCGCTTACATTCAAAACTGAGGTATGGGGTTATCTTATCGAACAAATGACAAATGTTGAGAATAATTCCCCTGGAATATGCCATTATTCAAGGAACACGATGATCAATATTGGAAGAAGATAAAATCCCGATATGGATCCTCCAGTGGTAACTTGAATTCATGAGCATTTCTCAACGTAAGATCGCTGTGTGATTGAACAGAAATTATGAGCGAAATACGAAGTCCTCCATATCAAGAACTAGGAAATCTATCTCAATCAAGCTCCGTGTTTAGTAAAGATGAAAAGCCACCAGTAATGCAATCAAATATCAAATCTTATCATCATAAAATCGCCTAATAGTTCAAATGGTCAAATCCAGGTGTGCGTAACTACATATATACAAACAACTATACAGAAAATACGGTAGGTACTAACGGCGAACTACTTTTCTATCGACTGTCTATCTTCTGTCATGGATACACATGATTGGCTACCCCCATTGGCAAATCGATGAGAATTATACTTCGGCTGAAAGCGTTTTGAAGCACAGGCTTTCTCCCAACACAGGAGCCCTATCCTTCGGCAATCATTATCTAAATTACATCCAGGACACACTCATACATGAAACCAAGACCCAAATTCAGGTCTCGTCAAGATTCAGCACATCCATTTGCATAGTTGTGTACAACTCTTATCTAGAACAAAGCTTCGACCTATGTGTGGGCCTGTGTGTCACGCCGAACGTGTTAAATGACTATTTCTTTTTCAAATGGGGAACTCCATACCTAAAAAAAAAGACTCATTATGGAACATAATGGAAAAGACCGACTTTTACATGTACATAGATCGATACGACCATCATTCCAATCCAGGTCATTTACATCGGCTAACTTATTTAGCTGACTACTAGAGACTTTTAATGGATACGACGACTGGACACTTGGTGACGTGAGTGTCCGCCTTGAGTTTAATGCTTTGCAACCACATACGCTTGGGAAGTTGTCCATGACAAAATTAAACATACAGACAACGACATAGAAGTGGGAACTTGAAACTTGAGAGATAACAGAGTTTACACAATCAGTGTTGCCAAGTGTTAGCGTGAGTGCGGTTTATCCAAGGAGTATCAAGTCACAAGACATATTTTCGGACACCCAAGAACTTAGCATAATCTCGACTCCTGACTCCTGGTGTACCTACATGAAGAAACATCCAGAGTACTTTGGTTCTGTCGACCTTCTCATCGCTCAGTTTTGATCAAAAATGGTATTGTACTCTTCCGTAATCGCCAAACTCATCTACAGAACTGCAACAGGTAAACTACAGCCGGGCTTTCCCACAAGCTCGGTGATCTCCTCCGACGGACTGTCTCAACCAAACCAAGCCGCTTTTGCTTTGCAATGGTTGAAACACCCACATACATTCGGCCTTCCCCCTTCCCTTCGTGCCTTATACATGCAGATAAGATAAAACAACCCGTGAACAGGTCTTTCCAAGGAAGAAAGTGCTTCGTTTGGCGAGAGGAATCTTGCGCTTCAAAGCTGGCGTTCTTCAACAAACGGCTCTTGGCTTTCTTGGCCTGCTCTTTTTATGGTAACACAGTGCCATGTAGTGCGCCAATAAACGGTGTGTGCACCAACTAAACACTGAAGACGACTGACAAATCAGATGTGGGAAGCACGTATCCGCATGTTGGAGCAGAGGTTGTAATTGGGTCACGATCATGCAGGAAATTGTGAGGAAGAAGGATCTTAAGGCACAATGCCCACATTATCTCTAGCTAATTGGCGCATTCTTACCCTTTTAAACTTGACGCAAGCTGATATCGATAAGTAGTGTGCGTGTAATTTGTATATAAAGAGAAGGCCATCGGTCTCCAAAATGGTGTGTAAAATGTGACAATGGCTGTTTGTGACTAAATCAGCATAGACTGCGTGAGATATGTTGCTCCCAACTACAGAAGATGCGAAGGGCGCTGGTAAGCGACTCTTCAAGAAATTCACAACTAAGGAAGGTCTCATTGGTGACTATGACTATTTGAGTCTCTTTATGCCATCGATCCCATTCGTATCGAAGACACATAAGGAACAACCCTTTTTCGGGTTGGACTCGGAAATGCCAGTTGTTTTGGGCATGATCTTGGGCTTCCAGCATTCGCTGTCCATGTTGGCTGGTATCATGACCCCGCCTATTATCATCGCATCTGCCGCCAATCTCGGTAGTGCAACATCCCAGTATCTTGTCTCGGTATCGCTTATTGTCAGTGGCATCCTTTCGTCAATCCAAATTACAAGATTCCATATCATGGGTACAAAGTACTACGTGGGTACCGGTTTGCTATCTGTTGTGGGTACATCATTCGCCACAATCACCATCGTCAACAACTCGTTCCCTATCATGTACGCAACAGGAGAGTGTCCAGTTGCAGCAGATGGAACACATCTGCCTTGTCCAGAAGGATATGGTGCCATCCTAGGTACCGGTGCTTGTTGTGCCCTTTTGGAAATTGCCCTGTCGTTTATCCCACCAAAGGTCCTACAAAGAATTTTCCCTCCTATCGTTACAGGTCCTGTCGTCCTGCTTATTGGTGTTAGTCTGATCGAATCTGGTGTTACCAACTGGCTTGGTGGCTCAAACTGTACAGACACATGTCCAAGCGAAGGAGCTCCAATGGCTGGCCATTTTGGTAACGCAAGATTCTTTGGCCTGGGTTTCTTGGTCTATCTAACCATCTTGATTTGTGAAAAGTGGGGGTCCCCAATCATGAAATCTTGTGCAGTTATCGTTGGTCTCCTTGTGGGTTGTATTGTTGCTGCTGCCTGTGGTTACTTCAGTCCAGATAATATCGAAGCTGCACCAGCTGCAACCTTCATTTGGGTTCACACATTCAAACTTACCGTTTATGGCCCTGCAGTGCTTCCAATGCTTGCAACTTATATCGTGTTGATGATGGAAGCCATTGGTGATATCACAGCTACGTGTGATGTTTCTCGTTTGGAGGTTGAAGGTGAAATGTACGAATCTCGTATCCAAGGTGGTGTCCTTGCCGATGGATTCAACGGTTTGCTAGCTTGTCTCTGTACTATCACACCAATGTCAACATTCGCCCAGAACAACGGTGTCATCTCCATCACAAAGTGTGCTAACAGAACAGTTGGTTACTGGTGTTGCTTCTTCCTCATCGTCATGGGTATCTTCTCCAAGTTCGCTGCTGCATTGACTTCTATTCCAAATCCTGTTCTTGGTGGTATGACCACCTTCTTGTTCACATCTGTTGCTGTTGCAGGTTTAGCCATTATCTCTAGAAATAGATTCACCAGAAGAGACCGTTTTGTTCTCACTGCTACATTGGTGTTTGGTTTCGGTTCAACCATGGTTAGTGATTGGTTCTCCTATATCTTCACCTACGACGGTGATAACCACGCGCTTCAAGGTTTCTACAATGCCATTATTCTTGTTATGGAGACCGGTTATGCTATTGCCGGTATCCTTGGTGTTATTCTTAACTTGTTCATTCCTCAAGAGGAAGAAACCGTGAATTACATTGAAGCAGATGAAGCAATTGAAATGGAGCCAGCAGATATTCCTTCTAACGATAGTAAGATTCAAGAGTACAGTGACGGAAAGACACAATATGATGTCGATGCGGAGACCAAAACTGGTACCACTTCTGTTAACAAAGAGTACTGATTTTGTTCTTGAACTTGACTAGATTATATATATTCCCTTATTTAGTTTGAAATTTTTCTTTTGATATTTATATGATTCACCGTTATTCATTGTAAGTGATGAACTGCTGGGCTCAATCTGTAATATGTTATCTGAGTCGATATGATTGAGCCATCGTATTAACAATCTTCGCAGAGTGAAATTTGACCCTTTTTGAACAAGATTGTTGTTAAGTTGCCATTTTAACACGTAATTCAACATTATTGACATTTATACAGCTCTCTTACATAATATTTAGTGGAATTCATTAACAATCATCAAATATGTGATATTTTCATTCTCTTCTTGAAGTTACTGGATAACTCTATTTTGATCTTGAAATATAACAAGTGAGAATATATACAGCACAATTTTCTTTGCCAATAAGTCAATATCACTTTCTTCTTTTACATTAATTAGAACAACTTAAAATACTTACACTGATTTATAAACCTATTAAATCTCTCTACTGAACAACAGAGAAAACGTTGATCCTGCAATCATTACGCACTTTCGCTCATCTAGTAAGTTGCGCTTTCCCCTATGGAGGTATGAACATGTTGTGTCACGATAAACCTGGACACCACAAATTTAAGATCTCTAGTGCTCGTACAGTCAGTTTCCCAATCGAGGTCATTCAAAGTGGCTATGTTAGCTACTCAGTTATAAATGAATAATATCGACACCTCTAGCTGCATATACTCAATTGACTCTGTAGGCTCACTATTGGAACGGGCTTTCTGGGAGATAAATGGCAATGTCCAATGGGTTTCGAGTCTGGCTGTGTGGTGCATCCGAACACCAATGTTTGGTCTCGAGCAGAAATTCAATCAACAACAACAACATCCTTTGAACTAATCACAGAGACTGGCAGGCGCTACAGATTCCACAATCATCCTTAACTTGATCAACTTAGATATCATTGGAGCACCATCTTCTGATCACATGTCTGACACCATTTACGTTCCACCGTTAAATTTTGCACTAGTGGAGGACAAGATTTACCGCTCAGGGCATCCAGTGCCCAAGAACTTCCCCTTCCTGAAGACGTTGAAGTTGAAAACTGTTATATACATTGGAGACAAGGAGGATAACTATGAATATTACGATTTCTTGAAACAAGAGGGAATTGAGTTCAAGTATTTAAAGATGAAATCCCCCAAGGAGCCCTTTGTCATGAACGACCCTAAGATTATGAATGATGCACTATCAATCATCCTGAACGTTGAGAACTATCCCATATTGATCCATTCCAACAAGGGAAAACATAGAGTTGGAGTGCTAGTTGGAATATTGCGTAAATTGTTACAGGGATGGAGTCTAACAGGTATATTTACAGAGTATGACAAGTACGCTGGAGGCAAGGGGGAAAGCGATATGGAATTTATCGAGATATTCGAAACAAAACTTGAAGTTGACAGGAACAAATTACCATTCTACGTAAGGCTTGATACTACATGAGGAAAAACAGCTTGACGTCGTTGAAAGTAATTAGTCTATGATCATGTCTTTGAGAGATTCGAGAAATTGCATTTGAGCTGTAGTGAGTACAGTCCCCTGAGGTATAACCAGATCTCTTTCCACAATAGAAAGATCGCCTGCTTTATTATCACCGATTTCCAAATCAGAACTTTTGGTCCCAGCATTATCGGGTTTCTCATCTCTGAAATGATGAGCAGTCCACCAATACACAGGATAGGACCGGAGAATGTTGTTAGTGACACACGCAACGCCAATGATCAGCAGCGAACTGACAATGTGTGCTGGTAAATACCACCAACTCATTGCTCTGATCTGGTCGTCTATAAAGGGCAATAGAGCACTTGCACCACTAGGTGGATGAACACAGTTCAATGCTGACATTGCAACGCTAGCCACGCCCACTGCCAATGGACCACCTACCCAGTAATGATCCCTACCTGTCTCTGACAAAGAGAATAGCTTCATGACGCATACACCTATCAATGCAGAGATGAAATTACCCACAAAGATGTTCCTAGGTTGTGCCAGAGGCGCAACATGGACATTAAATGCCAAGATGGCTGTCGCACCGTAACTGGCAATGATATGAGGTGCGTGGTGTTCTTGAAACACAGTCGAGTGCCTGAATACTCCTTCAATTGTTAAGAGAGAAACAAAAGAACCAATCAAAATGTCAACATAATGCAAAGCCTCTGGCACGTCCTTCATTGCCGGTGCACCACCTAACCATTTCGAGATAAATCTCGGGAACTTTGGTAATACTGATGGCGGGACATAATTGTCTGTGTATGCATCGAGATGTAAAGGCCTCATATTTCTTTGAAAAATCCACACACTCTACAAAGGGTAGGCAAGCTTAGAAAGGAAGAAGAAGAAGAAGCAAAGTAGACACGAACAAGTCACTGCTTTCTATCCCAGTTGTCGGTATAACTGAATTGGTAATTATTCAATTGATCCACGGAAGTCTCCTCAAGGTCATTCATTCGGGAATAACTACTCTGGGAAATAGCGCTGGAGTTGCGAGCAACTCCGTCTTTTCTCTTTTTCACCCTCGCACTTGGTGTCTGGGTGTTAGCCGGCTTTGAATGTGACTCACTTTTGGGCACTTTCCACATCTTCTACGTATTCATTGAGATTGTGAAGTAAGAGATAGGGAGAAGATGCCATTCAACTTGAATACTCTCGTTAGACCGAACATTCTTGCACTGGAGCCTTATCGTTGTGCAAGAGAGTGAGTTTATATGCTGCGTTTTTCGCAATTGCGTGATGAGTTCTAACACTGGAAATTGTACCATAGCGACTTCAAAGAAGGGATCTTGCTCGATGCCAATGAGAATGCACATGGACCAGCCATCCAAGACTTGGACGATGAGGAGCAGTTGCTCCAATTGCACCGTTACCCAGACCCTCATCAGCTGGAGCTGAAAAAACTCATTGTGGAGTTCAGAAATGCTGAGAACGTATTTGACGTTGATAAGCAAGATATCATCACCCCGGAAAACCTGTGCTTAGGTGTTGGTTCAGATGAGAGCATTGACGCCCTGATCAGAACGGTATGTCGTCCTACCAAGGATAAGCTGCTTATTTGTCCTCCAACCTATGGTATGTACTCCATCTGTGCCACGATTAACGAGGTTGAGATTGTGAAAGTGCCATTGAACCTGGATACTTTCCAAATCGATCCAGAAGAGATAAACAAGGCCATTGCAAACGATCCAACAATCAAGATTGTATACATCACAACTCCGGGGAACCCTACCGGTACACTGATCGATTTCAAGCTCATTGAAAAAGTGTTAAATAATGAAAACTTCAACGGTGTTGTTGTTGCTGACGAGGCATACGTTGATTTTGCACCAGTTGGTTCCTCATTGGCAACCCTTGTAAACAAGTACCCAAACTTGGTTGTCATGCAGACCCTATCCAAGTCTTTTGGGTTGGCAGCCATTAGATTGGGTATTACTTTTGCTACAAAGAGATTGGCTGGTATCTTGAATGCTCTGAAGGCCCCTTACAACATTTCCACGTTGACATCTTCTGTTGCGACCAGAGCTGTTTCTCCACAGAGTATCAAACATATGAGAGAAGTAGTTCAACTGTTGAATTCTGAGAGATCAAGACTAGTGGATGAGCTATTGAAATTCCCAAATGTTTCAAAATTGCTGGGTGGTGAATCTGCAAATTTCTTACTCGTTCAAGTTGTTGATAAGAAAGGCGACCCTTCAAGTGAAGATGCGAAATACATCTATGAAAAATTGGCCACTACAAAAGGCGTTGTGATTAGATATAGAGGTAACGAACTTGGCTGTCCTGGTGGGCTGAGAATCACTGTTGGTACGAAGGAGGAGAACGACATTCTGCTTGAAAAATTCCAAGATGTTAGCAAAGACCTACTATAAGTTAAGTAAAAAAGATAAACTGAAACAGTATTTTATATATGATACTCACAATAGAACATATACACTATCAGAAGACATTTGTGACATCATCAACAGTTCTCTCTTTGAGAGATGGGACAATAGACTGATATGAGGAAAACTTCCTGTCAGAATCATCAATCTTTATCTTTAACATGGATCTATCCTCATGTTGATGCTGATCAAAAAGTTTAGATTTGCCTTTTTGCAGCTCCCCCAGGATCTTGGAATGGTTCAGGTTCATCTTTGCAATTTCATCGGTCAAAGATTGAACATCTGTAGAATAATTAGAACTGACAACGCCCATCTGACAAATAACATCTCCAAGTACCTTTGGTGTAGGGTTCTTATCATAAAAGACATTAGCAATTGATTTCAAAGTTAAAAGCTTTGTTTCGGCATAACGTAATTGTGACGAAGTATTAGCAAATGATTCTCTAACTCTTTGTTGCAGCATAAGTTGCTCAAAATCAAGCTCCCTAGAGGCATTCAGTTGAACATCATATTGCTTTTCAAGGGCAACAAGTTTATTAGCAACCCTGTGACAGCGGTCTTCGATAACCTTCGTACCTGAACGGACTTCATCAACAGTAACAAAGTCTGAGTTAGTATCAGATGCTATCGTAGATGACTGTTTAACAGTTGAGTTCAAGATGTCATTGATGATATAAGCCTCCGATAACCTCCATTGGTTGCTGTGCCCAATAGATACCTCGGTATGTTGAACGGGAATGTTGCAATGATCCAAGAAAAAGCTGTTCAAATTGCGAATGTTCTCCTCTACTACCATCAGCTCAGCTTCTGTGTCATAAAACATCAACTCTATCTCTTTTTCAAGGTCATTAGAGCTCAACTTTGGATATTTTACATCTTTAACATGAACATAGCTTTTGATATCGATAGGAAGATGGAAGGAGCCGAAGTAAACTTCATCATCGCATAAATCTTGGGAAACATCAACAAGTTCAATTGGATCTGTTTGTAAGGAGATATGCTTTTCCTGCACTGTGGCCTGAATTTCCGCTTCTCTGGTATTATCGTCTGTTTGAATTGATTCCGAAACGTAGTTCACATCTGGCTGAGTTGCTTTATTGTGTCTGCTAACTTGGTCCGGTTCTATTGAGACATCATCATCTTTCTTCTCAATGTCCGAACGTTTTTGAGTCTCACTGTCATCCGGGACTTCTTCAGATTCCTCAACCTCATCCGGTTGTGACATGTCTTGGGTAATGCCGCTCAAATCTGACGCTTCCGCATCCTCAACATCATCGTTGACTTCGAAATCGTCATTGATGTTCTGTATTAATGCTTCTTCATCAACATCAGATTCCACAGGAACGATATCTGACGAGAGATATGCATCACTTATAGCTGCAGCCACTGAGGCGTGAGCACTTTCTTCATTGTTCTGACTATCAGAATCATTGTCAGTTAGCTCACTTTCATTAGCAGATGATCCATCCTCTTCACCATTATCGTCTTCCATATTAGAACTGGAATCATCAACAGCATCAACATCGTCTCCAGAGATGCCTTGAACACCGTCAATATCATCTGAAAAGTTATGCTGTGTTCTATCGTCAGCATCTTCGTGATCATCAAAGCCATGGAAGCTCTGTTCATCATGTGATTCATGAACTTGTTCAGATACACTATCACTTGACTCAAAGATATTCTTTCCTCCAAAATTTAGTTTCTTATCTGCAAAGGCACCGAATCCAGAATTTGAGAAATCAAGCTTCGTATCAGAAGTTGCTGCTGATGTCGTTTCTTTAGGTTTATCGCCAAACGTAAAACCAGAAGTTCCAAATCCAGTGCTACCAAAACCACCAGCATTACTGTTAAAACTGAACCCGGCGTTTCCAAAATTTGTTGGACCAGAAGCTGACGCAAGCGGATTAAGGTCAGTTGGTGCAATGTTAGAAACTTGCTTTTCGACTTCATCCGAGTCAGAATCGCTATCATCCTCAATTTCTTCTTCACTAGACGAAACATCTAATGCGGATACACCAGTTTCTTTAGAAGAATCTTTAACAGCCTCTGAAACGGAGCCAAAGTCAAAGACTTTGTCTTTATCTGTAGCCGAATGCGAGGGCTGTGCATTACTGAATAGAGGTGATACGCCAGTATTACCTAGAGAGTCGAATGGGGAAGATTGGGCAGATTGAGATGACCCAAAGAAAGAATCACTTTCAGGTTTCAGGGAACTGAAAGGAGACTGAGACTTTGTCTTAGTTGGCTCTTTGTCATTAGACCCAGACAATCTTGCAAATGGGCTCTCGTTGCTACCAGCACTACCAAACAACGAATTTGTCTTATTTGATGACAGCTGGGAGAATGGTGATTCTCTTTTAGTGTCG
>NW_017963652.1:1150473-1164638 GCF_001661405.1 Williopsis jadinii
TCCTGCGTGTCACCTTTTGCAAACATACTGGCAGGCGAAGCGGTGGAAGAACCAAACAAGCTTTTAAATTCCGTATTTGATGATATGTTTGGGGACTTTTCATGGACTGGATTTTGGGCTGAATCCGACTTTTGGATCCCGGAGTCGATAGTACCCTGAGCCTTATTCCATACTCTATCTTCATATTGAATCGCTAAATCTGGTTTGAAAGAACCGGTTTTCAAGTCATGTGCATGGAAGATATACCACGATTGAACCTTACCATCGTTCCCCAATACCCAAACAGAAGGCAACCAAGAGGCTTCTGGTACACCAGGACAGGGATCCGTTATGGTGTCCTTTAATCTGAGATCTATAGTTAATCCAATAGGATTGACATCATTACTGGTTTCCTCATTAATTGGCAATGTTGCTCTTTCAGAGTCATCTGCAGGGGCTAGTAGTTCGTTGGAGGTAACAGCAGAAATATCTGTAGACATTGAAGAGCCCAACAACGTTAGACAAGGGAGTGATTCAGAGAGCGAATGAATTTGTGAAAGATAAATAGTAGGTCTTCTCCAAACTGTGCCATATGCAGGAACAGCATCGTATGTTTCTCTGAAACTGAATTGGGTACCTTGGACCTCAATGACAAAATGCTTAAAGTCAGTTGATGGCTCTTCCTCGTCATTTTTCTCAGCAGGCTCTCCAACCACAGCGAATAAAGAGGTTTCATCGATCCATGCAACGGAGAGAGGATAATATTCATCGTCAATTTCCTCTGGCAGTTCAATGTCCGTCTGTGAAGATCCACCCAAGGATTGCAGACTAATAATGCGGCCTTTTTTGGCAACAGCAATCTTGTCAAGCTCATGATGCCAGCTGAAATCAAGGACATCTTGAGCCAGCATACTTTGAGTACTGGACGCCAAATCGATTTTAATTAATTGACCGTCTGACAAAAGCACCAGAACTGTAGATCCATAACAAGGGTTCGAGGACACAACTTCAATGTCAGCGCTAAAAGCAAGTTCTTGGAATGAATTGGAGACATCTTTGTAATCTCCTGTCACTTGTTGAAACAAAAGCTTGCTGCCTGTACTAACAAGGAGTAATTTCTCATCTGATGTAAAATTAACGCTGTTTATACCAGGAATCGCAAGCCTGTGTGCATCTGACTCGTATGTGTCTTTACCTTCAACGATATCTTTCTTCAACGATTCTAGTGAGCCGAGAACCAAGTCATCCTTACCAGCAGCCACAAAGAACCCCTTATGTGAGGCATATGCAAAGTTGGATATGTGCTTATAAGGCAAGTCTTCGTTGTAGTCATCAACAACTTGTATTGGACTACCCAAGAGTTTGAAGCCAAAGTCCTTAGGGCAAGGTGTTAGTCATCGAAACCAAATTCTTAAAGGAAGAATACAGTACATACTTCACTCGTGGTTGATGGGAAATCTTCTTCAAGTTCACTCATCTTTCTATAGGATGATATCAATGGTGAAATCACCCGCTTGAAGTGTTGAAAATGTAAACAAAGCAGTTTCTTTTGATCCCCATCAAAATTTGAAGGCTGAAGAAAATGTTGTCGCGCGAAGAGTACACCCGCACACCATCCTATACACATAGGGGAAGAGCACTCCATTGAACGTCGTTGCTGGAAAGAAGCGGTTGGCTCTTAGAAGATGAAGCTATATTTACATCAATTGGATACGTTTGTGAGCGGAGCTGAGGGTGTTCGAGAGTTCATGGGTCAATGGGAGGAGGAGGGAGCTGAAATGTACAGAGATCAACAGATGTATAGATCAACAGATATATATAGATCAACAACTACAGAATAAGCACAATAGAAGAATCCTTGTTAGGAAGTAAAGTGTGTGTAAAAACGAGTTCATCCCTCAGTCACTTAAAAGTGTCTTAAGCAGAGAAGGTCAAAGTCCAACCCAACTTGTGAACTGGCTCAGACAACTTCAAAGCGTCGAAAGAGGCACCCAAACCCAACTTGACACCTGGTCTCAAAACTTGGTTGTAGGAGACGGCAGCGATACCAGAGTCAGCAACCTTGGCCTTGACGAAAGCAGAGGAGTCCAAAACGTGCTTGACAGCGGTCTCAATGCCGACGGACTTACCAGCAGCAGCGTCAGCCTTAGAGTCCCAGGTGGCCTTAGCACCAACCTCGGTAACTGGAGAAACCTTGTGGTAGTAAGCAGCAGAGAAGACGGACAGGTTAGAGGTAGCGGTAACAGAGACGTTGTAGATTGGTTGAGCGAAACCAAGAGCAGCAGAATATCTGGTGACCTTACCGGAGCTGATGTCGTAACCAACCTCAGCACCGGCGGTGAAGTTCTCGTAACCGAAGGTGGCATCACCGATGAAGGATGGACCCTTAACCAAGTCGAAGAACGCACGTGCGGTGACAGATGGGTTGTTGAAGATCAAGTTGAACTTGGCACCTTGGGAAGCACCTGGGATCAAAGAGGTGACAACCTCAGCTTTGAGACCTGGGGTCAAAGCATCGGTAAGCTCAACCTTGGTGTCCAAAGCGTTGGCGGTGTTCCAGCCTTGAGTCAAGGTCAAACCAGTGGCCTTGTCAGCAAACTTGGCCTCGATGTTAGCAGCAACGGAACCATCCTTTGGAGAGGTCTTACCCTTGGTGGTGAAGGAGACACCGTTTGGAGCAACAGTGGAGATCTCAATGGAAGCTGGGTTAGCGTGGTAGAAGTCCTTGTTCAAGAGACCGTTTTGGTTCTTGGAGATATCAGAGAATGCTGGAGGAGCCACTAGAATTGTCGTGTTAGTCAGGTGTACACATCAATTGCCCGGAGATGCTGGCCATGCAATGACCATGTGGGCAGGCAATTTTTCCCTTGGTGATCATCCACATAACCGTTGACATGAATAGAACCCAAAGACAAAGCGAGAGCCAGATAATGAGCTCTCGGTTCAATTGACCCGACCATTGCCATGTGTCAGATCACCATAAGGTCACTTACTTGTGTCTTGAATTGATTGAATAGTTTATGGGTTGTCTTAACGATGGTGAAGGGGAGAAGGAAGGGAAAGGAAGAAAAGAAAGAAGAAAACAGCTCGAGGGCAAAAAAGGCCCAAGTCGTTGAGGGGGATCCTGCCAAAAAAATTGACGCATGGTCTCCGAGATCCCATCGTATTACTACAAAGGGTGAAAATTTTCGTAAACACAGTTAAAATGGCACGTGAAATAGTGCGACGAATGCGCAACTCATCCCAAACAGGAAATTGGCGTCCAAATGCGCCCTATGAAACTGCTGTTGGGCCAACGGTTTTTTGCGCTGCCTGGGTGTATTTTCTCCGTAAAAGTTGTGTCTCTCTCTGTGTGTGCGTATCTTTCAAATTGGTATAGCAAGCATTGAGCTCATCACATCATCAATCTCAGTCATTCAGTCATTTGGTTCAACTTTGTTGCTGACCTCCAGCACGGGAACAACAAATCGGAAAACAATATACACAGACGCGGAGCTGGAACTATGTGTCAAAGGAGGTGATCTAAGAAGTCAATGCGTATTCCCCCCTGGATGGCGTGTTTAATAAGTTATAAAAAGCCAGTTGATTGGTCAGATTGGCTTTTTTCGGCCCGCGTATAACTCCTACTGCCTATAAAAACGCTGCCAACCGTGGGGTGCCCATGTGCCCTGTGCCATGTGCCCACTATAATCGCAACAATTGCGCATATCACTCCCGCACAGTGAAAACATGTGCCTTGTGTTAACTGTGGAGACTTGTTTGCCAGCGTAGACGCGTTGATCTGTGCAGCCCCAGAATTGGCAAGTTTGTAAACGTGGAGAGTTCGGACTTCACTACCGATATCATTATGTTAACAAGAGTTCATTGTAGATTTAGTCATGACAGTTTATATAATAGGCAAGCATCCCCCATTGAGGTAAACCAGTTACTCGTTCTTTCTGGTGATCTTAATTCTGACAGCCTTGATTTGGGTGTAGTTGTCCAATGCTTCAGAACCCATCTCTCTACCAATACCAGATTCCTTGTAACCACCGAATGGAACCTGGTGGTGAAGATCGTTGTAAGTGTTGATCCAACAGATACCAGCCTCCAATCTCTGGGAAACATCCAATGCCTTGTTGATGTCAGTTGTGTGGATACCAGAGGCCAAACCGTATTCCGAATTGTTGGCTCTCTCGATAACCTCGTCAATGTACTTGAACTTACAGACAGCAGCAACTGGACCGAAGATCTCCTCCTTTACAATGGTGTGGTCGTCGTCACAGTCAATGAACACGGTTGGCTCGAGGAAGTAACCCTTGTTACCAATTCTATTACCACCAGTCAACAACTTAGCACCTTCAGCCTTACCCTTCTCGATGTAGCTCAAGACAGACTCAAATTGATCTGGGGTGGTTTGAGCACCTTGGAAGACACCCTCCTCGAATGGGTTACCAACCTTGAGCTTCTCAACCTCCTCTTTGAACTTAGCAAGCAATTTGTCATAGATACCCTCTTGGACGTAGATTCTGGAACCAGCACAGCAAACTTCACCAGAGTTGAAGAAGATACCAGCAATCAAGTGCTGAACAGTAGTGTCAAGGTCAGCATCATTGAAAACGATATTTGGAGACTTACCACCGAGCTCCAAAGTAACCTTCTTCAAGTTGGACTCAGCAGCAGCAATCATGACGTCTCTACCAATGGCTGTGGAACCAGTGAAGGCAATCTTCTTGATCAATGGGTGTCTCAAAATAGCGTCACCACACTTTCTACCAGAGCCTGGAACGATTTGAATAACACCTGGTGGGATACCAGCCTTAACAGCCAAAGAAGCGGCGTATAAGGCTGATAATGGTGTAGCAGAGGCTGGCTTCAAGACAACAGTGTTACCAGTGGCTAAAGCTGGACCAATCTTCCAAGACCACATCAAAAGTGGGAAATTCCATGGGATGATTTGACCACAGACACCCAAAGGTTCTCTTCTAGTGTAAGACAAGTGAGTGTCACCAGTGTTGATAGTTCTACCGTCAATGGTGTTGGTGTAACCAGCACAGGATCTAATGTAGTCGATAACAATACCGACATCGAAACCGGCACAGAAAAGAGACTTACCGTTGTCCAAGGCCTCAATAGCTTTCAAAGTCTCCTTTTCCTCTTCAATCAAGTCAGCCAACTTCAAAAGAGCTGTAGCTCTAACCTTTGGCTCGACAGTAGACCACTTCTTAAAGGCCTTGTAAGCACTTTGTGTAGCAATCTCAACGTCATCGCGGTCAGCCTCTTGCAAGTCACAGATCTTCTCCTCGGTGGATGGACTGTAGACTGGGAAAGTCTTACCAGAGCTAGATGCAACGAACTGGTTGTCGATGAACAAACCAGTTGGTTGGTCATACTCCACACCGTTTGGCAATTTGATATGAACAGATGGTACAGTAGTCATTGTGTATTAGTTTTATTCTTTAGAGATTGTGCTTGTTTGAATATATTTCACAAAGTATGTCTTTCTACAGAAAAGAAGGATTCTACTGTCCTTTTATAATCCAAGAAACGGGTCATAAAAAGGGTGAACTTGTTCCATAGCCTCTACTGTCATACTTGTACAGGGCGAGCTGGGGCTGGACAGGGTGAACGGTGAACGGTGGGAGTCATCACTTTGTTGGGCAACACAAGTCATGTCGGTAAGATATGTACATACTACATACAGATCTTTTTCCCACTAGTTAATATCCCGGGACAATCTTCCCCAGTCCCCACGCTTTGGAAGGCTACAGGAAATACCGTGTTTCCCTTCCACAGTTCCGCAATGGGTCAATGTGTCCTGAAGTGCATGTTATTTTCCACTTCCAGCATCCAGATGTGTTTCTCGAGCTGAAGTTCTCCGTTGGCCGTTGACGGAGTTTCTTTTTATTCTGTTTTGCTTCCTGTTTCTTCTTCTGAGCCGAGTTCTTTGAGCCTAAACTTTAGGCAGGGCGGGCTGAGAGTGGGGCAAATGGAGGGGCAGACTCTGAGCCGATAGTTACTTCAACAGGAAGAATGCAACTGCTGAGGGAGATCACCTTCAACATTCAGCACTTGAACTCAAGGATCAACAGAAACTGAATTATTGACTGAAATGAATATACCGTGACTGTAGGCGCTAGCATCCAACGGACCCGCAAACCGACAAAAATAAAGACGAATGAATAGTACAAGACATCGCCCCGTTCTGTGAGTTTTCCCCTTTTCCCTTTTCCGGCCTATTTCACCTGTATAATAAAAGAAATCTGGGGTAAAAGCCAGAAAAAAAAAGGTGACGGACTTAAGCCCATTTTACGTATAGCCGCACTGCTGAGACTCTGTGATCCACCTTGTACAAGCTTCCGGTTTGATCATTGTTAATTCACACTTGCATGAGGTTGATAGGAGAATCTGATAAGATCAGCACTATTCTTTTGTACCAAATGATATCTATCCATGTTGTAACTACTAATTCCTTCAATGTTAGGCCAGGTGGGCATCCATCGTTTGTCTTTCGTTCTGTTAACGGGTAGAGAAACGGGTCCGGATAATACCTCTTCTTCCCCAGATTTTTACATATTGGAGCACTTTTGGAAAGTACATGCTCTGTAGAAAGGGAAATACATATCTGTGTATAAGCTAATTCCAAGCAACTTTACAGCTTTGGCAACTGCTCCCCACACGTCTTCATTGGCCCGGTTTTGCGGAGGATTGGGCATAGACCTTCTACCACCTTCTGTCATGGGACTGAGATCAGAGTTTCGAACCATACAATGATGGTGACTTGAAACTACATGTGTGTCTTTAAACCCTCCAAAAGTGTAATTGGCTAGCTGCTGGACTTATCAACTCTGCTCTCCATTCCAATCAAAGATCAACAACATCACCTCCGGTATCGGTCATATAAAAATCCTGAATCAACACACCAAACTTGGTGAAGACCGTGCTTCATTGCACACGACCACCTGCAGCACATACAGAAAACACCATAATAATACGGCAACTACAATGAGCTATCGACTGTGTTGATTCTGACGATTGGTGTCTTGTATTAGCAACACAAATAACTACAAGTGACTTCACTCAAGTATCGAATCGAAGTCGCAGTTTAAAGGAGAAAGGTTGTGTGGGCTTAACTCCATTACAGTTCCTGTACAAGTAGGTAAAATTTTTTTGGTGCGCGTGTGCTACATGTAATTACTTTTTATGACGGGCTAAAACAGACCCGCAATGCCGTCACCCTGGTGAAACGTTCGTTTCTCCACAATTTCATCAATGAAATCTTCGGTGGACAGTTGTCCGTTTAGAAACTTTTCAATATATGCATTTTTTCAGTGTTTCAAGTGCGCTAAGTTTATTGTGTTGAGGGACACCGAAATGGCAATCCTGCATACATACGGGGAGTTTCTTTCCAGCTAAAACCGTCCAACTCGGAGATGTCCAGCGGAATCGACTCTTGTCCTGTGGAAATAGCGTGGAGGCAGAGAATCCCCGAGGCTTCAAGTTTACCTAAGCATGGTGCCTTAGTTGTGAGAGTTGTTACATCCAAGGTTTCAGCCGATTCTTGATAATTGATGAATAACCAGCCGATGCCGTTTTGCCCCGGGAGTGTCCCCAGACTTTGGGGTATCCTCTGGCCGAGTTCTCCAAGTAAATTCACGCTTTCAGTGGTTTATGGCATTATCACTACGACTAGGTACAGTAACAATGAATCTCTCTTGTTCGTTATTTTCCGTCAAATAGTTCGTATGTAGGTGTTTGATAAGAACTATGAGCTCTTTGCCTGAGCAATTTGGTTTTGAAGATCAGCGTATTCAGCTTTTTTCTTTTCAAGGTATTGTTCCAGCACTTTCACTTGACTTTCAACAGTGTCAACGTCACTTGCAACACCAGCAAGGTCGGAGCTGCTGTTGCTATCAGAAATCAGCTGTTTCTGCTTGTATTCCAAGAGTTGTTCCAATTCACGTCTCACTTGTGCTGTGGTTCCTTGACCATTGGCTCTCTCCTTTTTCTTACTTTCAGCAGCAGCTTCAGCCTTGGCAACCTTTTCCTCGAGATCAGTGAGCTCTCTTTTAAGACGTACTTCTTCCCAATCTGTACCTTGTGTGGATGAAAAATCTGTACCCTTTGTGTTCTTTGCGAGTCCAGATCCACCTATTCTTTCTAGATAATTCTCTGCAAAAGTGTGTTTCGATGCTGGTTGTGGTTGTGAGATAGTAGCCTGATGGGAATCAAGGGAATATTCTGGTTGTTCTTTATTGAAAGTAGCTCTCAGAGCCGGTGGCACTCCTCTAGGCATTTGTTTACCGCTGTCTCTTTGATTCAACATATGGAGTAACACCAGCGCTTGATCTTTGTCGATTGTCTCTGAGGAGCGTGGGTTCACAAGGTTCCATGCAAAACGGGCATCTTGGTCAGCGACATTGGTCAACGTGGACAACAAACCTCCCAGGGAATCAAAAGTAATACGACCAAATCTATCAGCCATTGTGGAGTAAATCTGTTCATAGGTAGCCTTATCACCTGGAGAGATGTACCAGTCAAACTGGGCGCCTGTCAAATCCTCATCTTCTGAATCCGAGTATCTCTGAGATTGGTCTTGTCCATTGAGTGCCCTGTTTGCCTGGATCAAATGTGCCTTGCTCGAAGGGATAAGCCAATCAGGTAATTGTGATGGCAACACAGTCATATTTTGGTTAACAAGGTCAAAGATAAGACGCATGCAGATACAGAACTCTTCAAAGTCCAATTGACCATCTGCATCGATATCAGCCAGGTCCCAGATCTTACCCAAGTTATCATCGCTCAGCTTGGAGTTCTTTAAAACCACAGCCACTTTATCACCGGACAACTTATTATCCACAGGCTTGAGGCCGCTAAAGATCTCCCAGTACTTTTTAATCTCAGATTGTTCAAGCTTTGGCATCTTTGTCCAGGGTTGGAAGCTCCACTTTTTGTTGTTTATACTATTATCTAGCGCACTTCAGGTGGTAATGGAAACGGGGGGACATTTCGGCTTTCCTGATGAGGTTGTTGTTGATTGAAGCTACCACAAACGCGCGAAAATTACCCAAATGGTAATTTCGAGACCCTCGGATATTACAGATCTATGTGAGGAAGAGACAAATTGACTGTTACACCAGGTCATTTGTGTGGTTATATGCCATATACCACAGTACTGGAGTCCTCTGAATGAAAGCCATCGGCTAAATCCGCCCCTCTCGTCGCATGTTTGAAGCCATGTCTCTAAAACAAGTGCCCGCCAAACCTGTTCGCCACGTAGGGTAACCGAGATGTGTCGCCTACCGCTACCACCCTCCAGAGAAGTGGTTTATCACCAGGGTTCAAGCCGTCGATCTACACGAGTCGATACGACCATCCTGTGAGCTGTCTATAGTGCTTCGACCATGTATATATACCTATAAACAGGAATACGTCCCTAACACAACAAATGCTGTACATGACACACTCCCAGGAGCGCAGTCTGTACGCCATGATGGGGATCCTGAGTCCTCCTAAAAGATGTCAGAGTTCCAAACCACACGTTAATACCAGAAACTTATCCAAACTCATCAATTGCCCAAACCGGAAGTGTAATTCATGTCCATCTCCCAAAACAGAACTTCGGTTGCCCCTTCGAGAGTAAATTACAGGTTACTTAACAGACGTGCTGCGATTGTTTTCAGAATCGAAAGGTACCTCACAGGCCCACAGGAGCTTCCTCCTAGCGGGCTGAGCGACGCGTATCGCTTTCCCGCTGCCTGGAGCCCGCGACGAACGCGGTGTTTTAACCTGCGATCTGCGTAAGCTCGCAGCCTTTGAGCCTTCCAACGCCGCTTGTCAACGCGTCTGGGTATCCAATTGCTAAGGATTCAATGTAGAATATCGCATCAAGTTAGCATTGAAAGGTTCATATCACAAAAGTAAAATGGTGAATACAGCATTGCCTGTGTTGACGAGTTGCAAGTGCTTTCCAAACATGTCTCAAAAGTTTTTTCTTCCCTTCTTCTGCCTTTCCAGTTCTCCTATACCCACCTTCTTGTCAACCACCATCTCCGTACCAGACACATACACCACTGGACAAGCAAATGCAACTCACAACTCTGGTGAAGGTGCTGCTAGCATCTTCGTCGACGGTGAGGGCAACGATAGAAGACGGGTTCCCATTTCAAGAACAGCTTCCAACGATTGCGAGAGTGGACCAGGCGTATTCGTTTCAAATCTCAAACGACACATTCCAATCAACTGAAGGGGATGTGACGTATTCAGTAGATGGGTTGCCTTCATGGCTATCATTCGACACAGAGTCTCGAACATTCCAAGGAACTCCTTCTGAAAGTGATGCCACTGACTCACTCGAATTCACGCTTCTAGGTGAGGACACAGCAGGAGACACTATATCATCACAATGTACCATCGTTGTGTCGGAAGAAGAAGGACCAGAACCATCGACAGACTTCACAGTGTTGAACCAACTGGCCACGTTTGGACAGACAAATGGAGCTGACTCGCTTGTATTATCACCAGGAGACGTGTTCAACATAACTTTTGACAGGAGAACATTTGTATCTAACGACACGGTGGTGGCATACTATGGCCGTTCTGTTGAACGTTCCCCACTACCAAGTTGGCTCTTCTTTGACTCAACAAACATCAGATTCTCAGGTGTAGCACCTCCAGCAAACTCTGAGATTGCACCTGGGTTCCAATACAGCTTCAGGCTATTTGCTTCTGACTACGCCGACTATGCTGCGACTTACGTCGATTTTGGCATAACTGTCGGTGCACATGAATTGTCAACCACTCTAAAAGATACAATCAACATCAATGGATCAAGCGGAGATACATTGAATTACCAAGTTCCTCTATCGAGTGTTTACCAAGACGGTGTGCCAGTGTCTTTGGCCAACATTTCTAGTGCAGTGCTTACAAATCAACCTTCATGGATATCATTAGACAATTATACTCTAGTTGGCTCAGTTCCTGAAGATTTCACTTCTTCTGATGTGTTCGAACTTGTCATCAGTGACAAGTATTCAAACGCAGTCAGTTTGTCGTTCCAAGTTGAATCAATCACATCACTCTTTGCTGTCGATTCGTTCAGATCTGTGAACGCGACAAGAGGTGAATACTTCCAATTCTACTTCTTGGAGACTGATTTTACTGACTATAGCACTACAAACGTCTCCGTTGAGATCACTGACGCAGATTGGCTGTTTTACAACGAGTCAAACCTGACTATTAGCGGTGAAACTCCGGATGACTTTGAATCTGCTTCTGTAACAGTCATTGCAAGTCATCAGGACCAAGAAGATGAACTCACATTCATTATCTATGGCGTTGATCCGATCGAGGAATCATCAAGTTCCAGCTCCATGTCTCATACGTCCTCATCTTCCTCCTCATCTTTCAGCTCCACTTCCTCAACAGCTTCAACTGTTTCTTCATCGGTAGTAGAACCAACTGCCACGGAATCCACAACTCCACTTGCCAAAAGTTCTAACTCTAGCAACAAAAGTCTCGCTATAGGTCTTGGTGTTGCTATACCTTTGTTCGTGTTGATAGTGGCCGGTCTGTTATTGTACTTTTGCTGCTTTAGACGTCGCTCTAAAGGAACGAAAGATGATGAGGAGAAGAAATCGCCGACTATTTCCAAGCCAATTCTTGGTAACCCTGCAAATGGTAACACACCAAACATCCCACCTGGTGGCTACTATCCAAGTGATTCTTCATTAGTTGACGAGAAGAACGAAGCTGTAAGACTTGGTGCATTGAATGCTCTAAAGCTGGATGAGAAGGATTACGACTCCACAACTTCGTCTACGACAAACGTTGAGGCGTTTGACTCAGCAGACGAGACCAATGAAGATATTTATCATGATGCAATGCAAGCTCAAAGCACCGATTTCTTAATGGCTAATCACAATGACACATCTACTGCTGCTGCTGTTGCAGCAACAACTGTCCCTAAGAAGTCATGGAGACAAACTGTGGATTCTAACATCAATAGAGAATCGTTAAACTCATTGGCTACAGTATCGACAAATGAGCTGTTTAGCATTAGACTCGCCGACGATGATACCATTCCAAAGGATCCAAGGAAGTCAAATTTGAACTTTAGAGATTCTGTATTTTTGGGATCGACAGTCTCGTCTATCCTATCAAGAGATGATAGTGGCAATATCCAAAGACTCGATAGCGATGGAAACATTGTTGAGAAGGTAAAGGATCCAAGGTCCAAATCGAGGACTTCAAACTTGGATATCTTGAAAGAAGAAGGAACACCACATCCAAACGAATATGGCAACCTAGAGGGTGACGTTTCCTTCACTACAGCAAATAGTGGTAGCACAGGTGAAGATTTCTACCCAGTCACACAAGAAGATGGACAGGTTACGTGGAAGCAATCACCATTTAACTTTGAAAAGGGCTCAGTAAAGAGAGATCCTTCAACCTCAAAGGCAAAGCTGAAAGATTTCACCAATAAGAGCCGCTCTTCACAAGCTGATATAAGCAATGATATCACAGTATCGACTGGGGAGACTGCCGAGATTGAATCTGTGTAATTGTGAGAAGGAATAACGTATAACTTTAGGGACTTTTGAATTTGGCGTCGAGAATTTTGTTTTGATATGAGATAAAGCACACTCTTTTTTTTGTGATGTACTAATATAGTCTATTGTTTTAAGCTACTCCATGTAGATCTATAGTAATATCGATTAAATATAGTGAATATCAGATTGGTAACCTTACAAAGCTTGGCTCTTGATTTGTTCTCCATAACGAGCTGTAGCTTGGGCTCTTCTTCTACCTTCAATGAATTCAATCATCTCGGAGTATGTTTCAGGAATCACAGAACAGTAACCTGGGTCACTTTCACCTTCTTGAGTAGCGTCTCTTGGGACGAAATATGAGTAAATGAATGATCCAGAAGGAGTAGTTTTCTCATCGTTCAATGCTCTAACAGATGTATCAACTTTCACTTGGATCAAAGTTCCTGGTCTGTTCAAGAAATCATCCGGATCATTTGTGAGCTTGTTAGCAGGTGTAGTGTCAAAGTTCAACAAGCCACCAAATTCTTGTTGGTGTTCCTTGAAGGCTTCCTTAGAACGAACTTCTGCTTCGTGAATGTGCTCAGTATAGACAACAGTTGATTTCATGTAGAGCACGGAACCCACAGGAACTGGTGCTCTAAAAGTAGTGGAGTCCAAAGACACAAATCTTGGGAATGCATGAGAGAAAGCAGCAGCATTACAGTAAGCCAATTCAAAAGTTTGTCTCATCAAGTAACCACCAAAGATCATATAGGAATGTCTGTTTCTGTACTGGGGTTGCATGAACGAGGTTGAATTTGTCACTGTATCCTTCATAAACCCAATGTTTTTTGGCATGGATTGGAGTGATTCAAGGTTCTTCGATTCAAGATACATGTTATGGATGATCTGTGATTCTTCAGCTGTTGGTGGCTTCTTAGATAATGTCTCCTTTGTAGCGGCCAGCTTCTTTGCAGCGTTATGGGATTCTGCCCTTCTGAAGTCGATCCATTCCTTTTCAGAGATTGGTAGTAACCTGTTAACAGGGAATGATTTATGGGTCTCAGGGTTTCTCGCAACAAAGGTGAAGTTCGCAGTGAGGAATACGTCCTCCTCTTTGATATCTTCCTCTTTCAAATCCTTCTTGACGTCTTTATCAGTAGCAGATGCCTTGATAACAATTTCCATTGAGGATCTACCAGTCCAGATAACAGAGCCTGACAGAATAAAGTTCTTGTTCTGGATGTCATCTACTCTTTTAACCATGTAGATTCTATCAACACTTGCTGTCACAATAATCGGCATGGCAGGACTGACATGTCTATAGGCAATTCTTCCAGCAAGGGCATCTAAATCTTGAAAGATTTGACCCATACGCATTCTACCAGCTGCGCTTGCATAGAAATCAGTGAGCCAAGGATCCTCCTTGAATGGCAACACCAAATAACTGAACGACTCTGCGCGGGTCTTGTCCTGAATAACCGGCTTTTGAGGGGTATTGTAGGAATATGAGTCAATCACTTTACCCTGGGCCAATTGACGTTTTCTCTCAGCGAGTGCTGTCAACCAAGTTGCTCTCAAGTTTTTATCCTCAAAGGACTGGTTAATTCTGTTAACATCCCTCTTATCAGCAAGGAACGTGGCGCTGGCATCTTCAGCTTTACTACCATCGCTGGA
>NW_017963652.1:1165788-1169362 GCF_001661405.1 Williopsis jadinii
GTATGCAGGGATCAAAGGTCCACGATGTCATTCCCAGAATAAAGTGTCAAGCTGTCAAATCTCTGTCACAAAACACCCACACACCGTAAATTTAAACGGAGACCGATAAAGTAGCGGTGGCATATAAGTTAGGAAACTTTTCCAAGCACCGAGTGCATATATTGCTTATAAATTCCATGCTGCTGCGAGGACCTGGATTTAACGTGATCTTCCAAAGGTATTAATTATACATGATGCTACAAGAACTCGTACTTTAAGTTGCCTAACTATTACAGATTGAAAATCACCAAGTTCTGAATGCGTGCTTAAAACAAGCTATGTGTGGTTTGACGAAATGTCAGTGATAGATTTTCAACATGTAATGCATTCTCAAATCTACGTTCATCAGCTATTTGAGCATTACATCATTACAAGTAGGGTATGCAATTCCCTGTCAAAGAAAACTCTCTTACATCATCATCATCATCATCATCATCGTCACCTCCAGAGTTTTACCCACTTGATCAAGCTGTGGCTTTTCATGATATTCCATATAGAACTGCAGATTCAAGAATTATCGCCAAAAGAAATATAGTTTCCCCTTGCATTCCAGTGATAGCTATTGATACGGAGTAAACACCATGTGAAGAAACACCGTGTTTATGTGGTCTATCTGTCCTCATTGACCTGTACACTTCCACTATCAGGTACGTATGCAAACTTCTGGGGCAAAATTCCACCACTTTGATTTTGGTCTATATGTTTGAGCGTTGAAGCAAAGAAGTCCAATGATGTCACAGACAGTGGACACAAGCAGAAAACGGAGAAGTGAATCAATCTCAGTTCGAAAAAAATTCTAACACATCATCACATCAAAGATAGCACAGATGTAGCTCTGTTCAGCAACTTCAATCGGAACTTGACTGTAACATCCAACTGCCGCGTTTTTTACATCGCAAGCTCCAGTATTGGGGGTACTACAAGCCACAACTGAGTGGCTGATATCTACCCCAAACTCCACAATAACCACCACCACCACCACCACACTTTCCAGTTGGTGGAAAACACCCATGGCTTTATAGATGACAAATCCACACCTCAAAGTTGCTGTAAAGAACATCAAAACAGAAAACCACCGTATGTAGTGTACTGTAACCCGTCAAAGTGAGGCCCCCAGTAAATACCATCCAGTACTGGGAACACATCACTGTACATTGCCATTAAGACCATAGCAATGTTCGTATGTTCCAGTACTCCAAATAACAATTACCAGTGTAATACTGGAACTTGTCCCAGCTATTTCATATGCTATATTACATAGGAATGTAAGTCACTCATAGTACAAATCCAGGACCCGTCCTTCATGGTCTACTATTACACCTCCAACTGCCCCTCTCTGCAAAACCTAAGGTCCTAACAAAAAAACCCCTAAGTAAGGCACTCCGAGAACGATATTCAAAGCGCATGTTGAAAACCCTAATAGCAGCTTTACACGTTCTGGAGACCGCCACATACACGAAGCGAAATTTTTTGACACATAGAATGCCACAGTCACGTGAGATATACCAAAAGGCCTCACGTGCAATGTAGTAACGCCACCACAGAAGCCCTAGAAAATTTTAGAAACCAACTGAGCCACAATTTTGTTCATGGCTTTACCATTAAAAGTCATTTCCAAAACAAACCACAGCATCAACCGAGAAAACAGTTTTCACACTTTTCATTCACTCCCATAAAGAGCTGACTAACTAACCATCACGTACTTATCCCCCTTGGGTTCATTTCTTTTTTCTGTGTAACGGTATTGCTCATTTGAGGTGGATCATTAGTACAAGATGAACAACGGGAATACAAATACAAATGCAGGCACTGACCCTCAATATCAGACTCCATATAATGACAACATCACCCCAGCAGCATTATTGGAACAGCTAGTATACGTTGATACATTCATGCCTGAAATTGACGATCCTACACAACTTGACGAAAGGCTCACTGCGGAGCTTAGCGCCTTTGCTGATGACTCCTTCATCTTCCCAGATGAGGAGAAGCCAAAGAAGCCTGAAGAAAACGATAATAACGAAGGCCACAACAACAACAATGGTGTGGCTAACGGTGATTTAAATCTGAATAGCCAATCGCTATTATTCAACAATTTGAACAACGGTACTAATTCCAGTAATCTTGGAATTTCAAACCACACTGCTGGATTGCCTATCAACTCATTTGGTAATGGGATCAACAGCATGCTACCGCTAAACTCTCTGAGTAATCATAGCTCACCGAGTGCAAACATATACTCGTCCTCAATCAACACCGGGAGTAATAACTCACGCACTAATGGGAAACCTACTGACCTTTTGTCAACTTTACCAAAAGTACACGTCCCCCCAGGAGCACAGTCATCTTTGATTGCAGCAGGGTTATCGCAAACACAGATCGATGCCCTTGCAGCTTTAATCGCACAGCACCAAGGTGGATCGGCTGAGTCGACATCGCCATTGCCACAGAATTCATTGGGCAGTACGTCGAGGCTCAATTCCATAGATCACACGTTCCAGGCTCATTCTCCTCTGAATAGTATTTCAGTTAATCCACTGACAACGTCTCTCTCCACGGAATCTTCGGCTCAAACTCCAGCTTCCTCCTCAAGTATTGCACAGTCGTTACGAAACAATGAGAATACACAACTGCCGCCTGAATTGGCTGACATTAAAGTTGAACCTACTGGCGATGTTGAGCTTGACAAGAGACGTCGCAATACTGCGGCCTCTGCAAGATTTAGAATCAAGAAAAAGATGAAAGAGCAACAATTGGAAAGAAGTGTACGTGAATTGACTGAATTGTCTATGACTTTGGAAAAGAAGATCCAAACGTTGGAGATGGAGAATCGACTCTTGAGGAATCTTGTTGTGGAGAAAGGAGAACAGAGAAACAATAACGAGTTGGAGTTGTTAAAACAAAGAGCGAGAATGGCTAATGATAATGAATTCAACTCTGGAGCTGGTTCTTCAAGTGGGTTTAATCCAAAGGGTAATTAATATGCTTCTTTATTTGTGTTATTTACTTTACAATAGTGCGATTAAGCGATGCTTTTCATGCTGAGTAATGTAAGCCCTGTTCCTGCCTAGCCTGTAGAGATATGTATGTGTTGAGGTGCTTCCCTTTTATTGTTGACAAGAAGAGGTTGCTTCCAAGGCTTCAACACAATCTTATAGAATTTTGTCCAGTCAGCAAAGGAACTTCGTTAAACAATAACTCACTTCCCAGAATAGATGATTCTTTGATGTTGGAGAAGATTGTACCTGGGGTATCTACATAAGATGCGTAGTTTACAATTATTATTAAGAGGCTAACCACTTAAGAAAATGTCTGAACACAGGCCACCAAGATGAGTGTCGATATAACAGGGGAAACAGACATAGGAAAGCGCTCAAATACTTGAACAAAGCTTAAATCATGGTTGGTATCTGCCAAGCTGCTGTGTGCACTAGACTCGATTTCGCGCAGCTGTGGCTGAATCTACTTTCTTCTTGTTCATAGATTTAGTCATTGGCGTTCACAGATTTACAGCACGAAGCTTATAGGAAATTAA
>NW_017963652.1:1171258-1176663 GCF_001661405.1 Williopsis jadinii
CAAAAAATTAAGGAAGAACAAAACTAAGGATATAAAAAGAAGTGATTGTTAGTTAACAAAGCTCATCGATATGATATATAACCATATGGGTTTCTATTGAATCTTGTTGTACGTTCGAGTTATTAATATGGTCTTGTATGTCTAATATTTTCTACTATACAGCTACTCATGACACAGGGCTGGCGTATCTTGAAGTTGTATTCGTTCATGATCATACCTTTCTGTGCTCTTTAGAGACAACAAAAGGGCAATTATTTCTTTAGAGAAGCATGAACGCACCCCTTGTGTGTGTGGGTGTCTTATTGAGATGCGATAAGACATTTGATGAGGATGTTGCGTGCACCGTTGATGTCGCGGTCGACAAACAGATTGCACAAGGCACAGCGGAAGGTGCAGCTGGCCAAAGACAGTGTGTGTTTTATTGTCCCACAGCCGGCACATGTCTTAATCATGTACTCTTCCTTCATTCTTGAGAGGCATGTCCCCGTGACTTGACATTTGAAGGCCAAACGCTGGTGTATTAGGGAGAAAACAAAATGAACTGGAGGACAAGATGTGAGAATTTACGAGTGTTTTGGGGGTAATGTCGATGAACTCAGTGATGTGTTTCGCGGTTGCATGCGTGCCCGGGCAAGGTGGTAAAGACAAAGGTCTTCTAGCTGCGTGAACGACGCGTGGTGAGCAGATGGTCTACACTGGCTCATGATGAGGAGAACGTCTGGTCCCTTCTGGAATAGAAGGTAGATAATACGAGCGAGATAAGGAGCTGGTAAAATGTCCGTTGTATGCTTCCTAAAAATTTCCCTCTGAGAAGGGCTTGAATTTTTTTATCGGAGGCTTTTCCTGCCACACATCAGTCTTGCTGTCATTTTGCTGTGCCTTTTCGTACCCTGACAGCAGTTTCACATTTGGCGCAAAAGTCTACAAAAGGACACCTTTTTGGGGCAAGTGTTGTAGCCCTAGTCAATCTAAACTTAAAAAACAAAACACCCAACCTTTGAGAAATTCCAGGGTAGATCGTACATTAGAATATTAGAGAGGTTTGGGTTATACAATTTTGAACAGTAGATAGTCATTCTGTAAGTATTGCCTTCTTAGCTCAAGGTAGACAAACGGCGTCTTGGGCAGTTGAAAGTTAATTGTCTTACCGCATATATTGGGCCTCAAATGGAAACTCGTACCAGACAATGTAACAGATTTTGGTTAAACCGGCAGAAAGAAGAGCCTCAGCTACAAAAACTGGGTGGGTGAAGAGCACTCGTTTACTGATCGAAGTGCCTACATATACGTATCATGGTGTCAAAATTCAAACACACTCAGGCGCAGTTAACCCCAAGTGGCACATTCAAAGACCCAGGATCCAGTTCTGAGAGGTTTACAGTTATGTACTATGCAAAGAGAAATAATAAACCGTTGGCATGGTTGTTGTAAATTATTAAGATTGATTCAAACGCTACATAGTTGCTACAGAACTCTAAAGATAGCGAGATGCACTAGAGTACGATCGTCACTTTCATCATCTCGATACTGCGTTGCTACTATTGCAACTGCAAAGATATGTTCTAAACCATGTAATAGATAGAGAGAGGAGTGCGCTACTATTCGTTCCTGTTCCCCCTATCTAGTCAAATTTCCGTTTAAATGTTCCGGCCCCTGGTAGTAGCCACATGGATTACACACGTTTTAGCCCTCTGCATAAAAAATCTCCCGATCTCACGGTTTTTTGTTTGGTTGGGGCTTTCCAAGGTTGTCATCAAAGGACAATTGAGCCAAATTACTACAATTCTGTACTTTTGGTCCCAAACGATGTACATTCAATCATCATTTATCTATAACCGCCGTAATTAAATCATTAATCGTTAAAGTTGGTGTGTACCAGTTGAAGAATTTGAAGACATACGTCTCCATTTGAACTTGCCAGCGAGTTTCTTCAACCCGTACCCTTCAGAAAAACTTGAATTCTTTGTGCTGATTGATTTATTGCTTGAAAGCGAGTTCTTCTTATCCCTATACTCATCTCCGCTGCTTTCATCTGTATCAGTGGAGCGTGGTACTTCCCTTGGTCTTACGTCAATCACCTCGGTCACCTCAATAGGGGAAATGGAGCGCTCTGACACAGGAGCATTGAGATCTAGAGGACATGGATGTTCAGAGGTACGTCTCCCATGAGAACGTGGAATATCCTCATCCGAAGGCGATGGTAATATGCTGTACTCCGAGAAGAAACGCTCTGAGAGAGATTGTCTTTTAGCATGTTGAATGAACTGAAAGTATGCATCGCGTAAGAGTTCCTTGATGATCATCATACATTCGACAATATCGCAATCTTTCGGTAAAGTGTCCGTCTCGAAATAGTCTGTAAGTATTGACCGGGTATCATGAGGTATGTTCACCTCTTTCAAAGCGTATGTGGATATATAGTTCGTGTAAATGTAATGCCAAATGTGTTTTCTTGTTGATGGATCGTTCAAAGTGGTGAGATAACTGTCAGCAGTCATAAGAAACTCCAAGTTCTCTGAACAGTGGATTTTCCGAAGGAAATCCAGAAAGGCAATCCTTGAGAATGGTGCTATACTCTTACCACTAAGAATGCTTTCAAAACTTGGAGCTGATGTATTTGCTGAACGATCCCCTGGTGCTGGTGATAGTGGCGTTTGAATGCCTAGTTCATCGGGCACCTCATCCAAACCATCCATTGTGAATGTGAACGGCTCAACTGCTGGTGAGACCGATAGAGTATCTAGATATGACGACATTAAGAATAAAACGATTAAACGTTGAAATGGATGTTGTTGTTGTCGTTAATGATCCAAATAACGTCTTCCCAGAATTTCTTTGTGGAGCTCCAAGTTTTGTACCGGCGAACTGTGGTTACTTATAAGGAAAGATCACTTACACACCTGCGCCTAGAGAAAAGAAAAAAAAAAAGAGTTTTGGAGACTGCGAATACGCATGGACAACGGTCGCAACTTGTAACCTCTGAACCGTTTAAACGGGTGCTGATATATGCATAGTGCATAAGACAAATTCACCATGCATGTTGGGACAAACAGAACTATATTTTCTTTCCTTTCATGGGGACATTAATTAGAAAGTGAAGATTGCTCTATACATTACCCGGATACTCCAATGGTTAGATATGAAATTTTGAAACGTTTTACTTGAAGTTGGCTATTTCGTTGTCCGAAGCTGTGAATAAATATATCATTCAGTCCCCTCTCAAGTTGTCTGCCCTTACCGTTGGGTTTCAACGGTGTATGTACAATACACCTTAGAACTCGTTAGGAATTACAGTTGCATAAAATTTACTTGTCCAAGCATTTTTGGGACAAAAGTTTAATTGGATGTTAGCTTTTTGTCTCGAGCCACATCAATCGACTCACTTTGTGCAACGGTGTGACAATTTTTTAAAGGCGGGCAACCTTCGAACAACCACACAGACCAAAAAAAAGGAAAGTTTAAAAAATGGAGAAATGATTGTGTTCCCTTTTTCAATTTGTTTTTGCTCATGTATGCGTCCGGCACGGATCACTGGGTGTTGTTACCTAGAGGCACCCTTTTAGGATACAAAAGAGAAGCTAGAACCGTTTTTGAAAGTTGCATCACATATTTGAGGACTTTTTGTGCTCAGCTGTTCCCCCTCCCAATAGTCATTACAAAAGATGACTGTGTATTTTTTTTAGAGATATACATTTCATCTCGATGTTCTCTACTCCACGAGAGATAAAGAAAATTGCTAGATACATGTTAAAACAAAAATGACCAGCTGATAACTGATAACCTACACCATGCATTAAACTCGTTATCAATATCAGAAATTTCTAAAATTGTGGAATCCGCCCAATCCTGCATGTTCGTTAGCATGTAGAAAATTGTAGTGCGTATTTGCTGAAACCCCTAGATGAGTGAGGGACCAAACCACAGCTAAAGTTATTAGGAATTCCCACAGTTGAACAATGATGGTTGTAACTTTTTTTTGCTTGGTACAAACCATAGGTCGAGGCGGGCTGGACTTCATCGAAGATACTCAATCCATATATGATATTTGTCCATTAATCTGATCACAGTAGTGAAATGAAAGTACATGAGAACTAGTACTCAGATTTGCGTATACACACATCGTAGTTCCCTGTTGCAGATGCGGATTTTTATGATCAAAGCACTACTATTCTACTACAAAAAACTCTTTGTTCGAACACTCTCTAATTATGAGCTATGCTTATTAGTTCGAACTTGCGAACCAGATAATATGTACCATTTACTGCAAGTATGATGTTAGCAACAACTTTCTCCTAAAATGATCCAAAGAGGGGATCTTATGTGTGCAAGTATTCATATGGTGCCTACAACGTTGCATGTGACAAAAGACATCTCGACGTAAGCTTCTGTTGTAACTTGTGGTTTATATGTAGAGAAGTCACCAACTTTGCTGAACAACTCCTCGAATCGTTAGGGCGTTTGTTTAGTTGTACACCGCATAAAGAAGACCGATGATTCAAGTAGATTATTCGAGACATCAATTCACTTGATACCGAAACCCCGATTGAGACGACATTGTTCGTGTAGGCATTTCATCAATTAGAAACTTATAAAGTGCTTCCGATCATGGGGGAGGGGGGAATTTTTTCCAAGGTACACACATCAAGTAGATGCATGTGAATCATATCATTTCATGAGGGTAACGTGAAACTGTGAAATAACAGCTTTATAATATTTCAGGATCTATCCCCTCATTCCCTTCCTGACATTTGGCTCCTTTTGTCCTTCAGTATTTAGGTGTATGATTCAATGGGCGTGGATAGAGCTTTGTACATTTGGATGGGTAGAGCCTTGTACATTTGGTTTCTGCGATTCACCACATCAGTACTTGTTGTACTTCTTCAGCTCAATGAACTTCCATGCTATATGAAGTAAGAACCACGACTTTGTGGTGGTCGGTCTATCGTTAGTAAGTTGTAAAAGCTTTCTTGAACGCCTCTCTATAACGTTCGTACACTGTATTCTTTTACGTATACTTTTCTAGACCAAGTTGTTTGGACTTGGATTACTTCTCTGTGACACCTGCTAGCTCAAATCTTATCCCACAAGCTCGACATTAGATACAGTCCAGAAAATAACCAAAACTTGGTACTTGACAGGGAAATGCACAAGTATACTGCAAAAGTGAAGACCTCATCAAGGTTACCTTACTGCATGATAAGAAAGCGGCTTTGGGGCGGCCAATATTCATGACCCAACTGGCTGAAAGGTCCGGACACTACCGACATGGCAGTAGCTGGTTCCCAGTGTTTATCGTTGTCTTACTGCTTCAGTGCCAAGCGCATTGACTCAACTTTAGTGTTTCAACCTTGATCAAGATATCAATGTGCTGTAACCAAACAATCTTCTAGGTTTTAAAGGCGGTG
>NW_017963652.1:1176763-1180343 GCF_001661405.1 Williopsis jadinii
TTTTGTCTCGAGCCACATCAATCGACTCACTTTGTGCAACGGTGTGATAATTTCTAAAAGGCGGGCAAACTTCGAACAACCACACAGACCAAAAAAGGAAAGTTTAAAAATGGAGAAATGATTGTGCTCCCTTTTCAATTTGTTTTTGCTCATGTATGCGCCCGGCACGGATCATTGGGTGTGTTAACTAGAGCTACTCTTTTAGGATACAAAAGAAAAGCTAGAACCGTTTTTGAAGGTTGCATCACATATTTGAGGACTTTTTGTACTCAGCTATTACCCCCCTCCCAATAGTCATCACAAAAGATGACTGTATCCTTTTTTTAGAGATATACATTTCATCTCGATGTTCTCTACTCCACGAGAGATAAAGAAAATTGCTAGATACATGTTAAAACAAAAATGACCAGCTGATAACTGATAACCTACACCATGCATTAAACTCGTTATCAATATCAGAAATTTCAAAAATTGTGGAATCCGCCCAATCCTGCATGTTCGTTAGCATGTAGAAAATTGTAGTGCGTATTTGCTGAAACCCCTAGATGAGTGAGGGACCAAACCACAGCTAAAGTTATTAGGAATTCCCACAGTTGAACAATGATGGTTGTAACTTTTTTTGCTTGGTACAAACCATAGGTCGAGGCGGGCTGGACTTCATCGAAGATACTCAATCCATATATGATATTTGTCCATTAATCTGATCACAGTAGTGAAATGAAAGTACATGAGAACTAGTACTCAGATTTGCGTATACACACATCGTAGTTCCCTATTGCAATAGCGAATTTTCATGATCAAAGCGCTACTATTCTACTACGAAAAACTCTTTGTTCGAGCACTCTCTAATGATGAGCTGTGCTTATTAGTTCGAACTTGCCAACTTGACGATATGTACCATTTACTGCAAGTATGATGTTAGCAACAACTTTCTCGTAAAATGATTCAAAGAGGGGATTTTATATGTGCAAGTATTCATATTGTGCCTACAACGCTGCATGTGACAAAAGGCATCTCGATGTAACTTTCTGTTGTAACTTGTGGTTTATCTGTAGAAAAGTCTCCAACTTTGCTGAACAACTCCTCAAATCGTTAGGGCGTTTGTTTAGTTGTACACCGCATAAAGAAGACCCATGGTTCAAGTAAATTATTACAGGCGTCAATTCACTTGATACTGAAACCCCGATTGAGACGACATTGTTATTGTAGGCATTTCATCAATTAGAAACTCGTAAAGTGCTTTCGATCATAGGGGAAATTTTTTTTTCCAAGGTACACACATCAAGTAGATGCATGTGAATCATATCATTTCATGAGGGTAACGTGAAACTGTGAAATAACAGTTTTATAATATTTCAGGACCTATCCCCTCATTCCCTTCCTGACATTTGACTCCTTTTGTCATTCAATATTTAGGCGTATGATTCAGTGGGCGTGCATAGAGGTTTGTACATTTGGTTTCTGCAATTCACCACATCAGTACTTGTTGTATCTCTTCAGTTCAATAAAACTTCTGTTCCATATGAAGTATGAACCACGACTTGGTTGTGGTCGACCTATTATTAGTAAGTTGTAGAAGCCTCCTTGAACGCCTCTCTATAACGTTCGTACACTGTATTCTTTTACGTATACTTTTCTAGACCAAGTTGTTTGGACTTGGCTTACTTGTCTGTGACACCTGCTAGCTCAAATCTTATCCCACAAGCTTGACATTAGATACTGTCGAGATAATATCCAAAACTTGGTACTTGACAGGGACATGCACAAGTATACTGCAAAAGTGAAGACCTCATCAAGGTTACCTTACTGCATGATAAGAAAGCGGCTTTGGGGCGGCCAATATTCATGACCCAACTGGCTGAAAGGTCCGGACACTACCGACATGGCAGTAGCTGGTTCCCAGTGTTTATCGTTGTCTTACTGCTTCAGTGCCAAGCGCATTGACTCAACTTTAGTGTTTCAACCTTGATCAAGATATCAATGTGCTGTAACCAAACAATCTTCTAGGTTTTAAAGGCGGTGATGGTTTCTAGGTTGGTATCTGTGCTCCGGAGTAGTGCGATTGGATTTGTGCGTGATTACTGAGGATGCCTATAGTTCTAGAACCATGAACACAGTAGTTTACTCATCCTCCGGATAACAGTTTACTTGATTGCTTATCTTGGGTGAAGATACAGAAAAACTCCTCATTAATAACTAATCGGTGTAACCCGAGTCAAAAAAAATTGAATACTGTTTTTACAAAGATGATAAGACCATGTACCTTTGGGGAGTATAATACGTACGAGAATCATTCAACGACAAGGAAGAACTTCGGCATCAAACCAGTCAGTATATCAAAATTTTAAGTCTGTAGATAATAGCAGTTGAGCACGATTTTAGTTCTCAATTTCTTTAATACACTACACCAAAAGCTATGTATTGCTTTCACTTGTCAGCAGTCGGGTGTCTAAAACTTTTGCTGACATTCGAGACAGATTTGAAACCTGGATCGACATTTGGTCCAATGATTGTAAAAGAGTCACCAACGCAGAAATAACGGTCATCTTTACGCGACCATAGAAGGGGTGGGTGTTTGGAATTGAGTTACAGCAGCAACTTTCAGTCGGTACTTTCCGGAACTTGAGTGAAGCTGGGGCTGATACGTGGTGGAGGTTACTCACAATTTTGGGGGTGCGTTAGATTAATAGAGTTGATTTTATCCGATTACGATATATGTGCTTTTCAGAAAGCAGTGCAATGGTTAACGTTACATAAGAGCATATTTGAGCCTTATCCTGTGGAGTGGAAATATACCAAAAACTGTGATAGTAAGATGGAAAGACAGGAATATCAATTCTCACCATACCTCGTGATTCTTTTAGAGATTGAAATAATACACAAGTTCTGGTTTCGGTCTAGAACTGGCTATGTATGGATAATGGGAAACAGATCATTACAGGCCATGATTATACTGAGTACATTCTTTGGCAATTGCAATGTAGAGAGATTTCATCAATCTCAAAAAGACTTTCATACAATCATCTCACTTCTCCTTTATCGAATTTTGGTTTCCATCAACTGTCGGCCTAAGTCTTTTTGGAAGTTAGGTAGAGTCGACTCTGACTTCCAATGGCATAGTTTAAATCTCATGGTCATAGGTCAACACTACCTATTATGCAGCATCTTCGGTATGTCTCTTCGTCTTAAAGCCTTCCATATATTTGTGAATTGGATACTAAACATGTATATTAACAATCTGCAACCACAATGCTAGAATTAATTGCTTAGAAATCAACGATATTGGGGAGCAGTGTAAAGGCTTTTTAGTAAACTATCAATATCTCATACCCGTTGATTGCAGAGGTAATGATGATACAAAATCTCAGAAGATAAAAAGTCTATGCCAAAACCATCATGAATACGGTGGTTTATCATGCTGAACATGGTAACATTCCTCCATTCATTACTATCCACTAGCACAAGAACATATAGACAAATTCCAAAGATAATTGAGTTTGAACGCTGGTTAATCATCAAATAAGGACGAAACAATAACAAACTGTAAATACCATGGCAACTCGTAAGTTCATTTACTGAG
>NW_017963652.1:1180713-1182988 GCF_001661405.1 Williopsis jadinii
ACAGAAAATACACCATCCGGAGAGTACGAGAAAATGTGTATCATTTTCACTACCTCGTCATTATATACTAGTCATGAGAACTACGCCGAATATCTTGATAAAATCTTGATTGATTTATGGCACGTACCATAAGAACCGAAGGTATCCTTCAATTCTGTAAGTAGGTATATATGTAAATTCCAATAAAGCTCACTAAAAGAGCTTTTTACCCAATGTTTGCGTGTGTATATATGTAAAATCAGTCCAGCTGATTAAAATTCAAAAATGAAGAGGTGTGTCCTTCTACATGGCGACAAGGAGGAGGCTCTTCTTCAGATACTCTCCTTGTAGGCACTGTGTCTAGCAGCCTCTTGCGCAAACAACTCCCTGTCCTCTGGAGTTGCTGGCTTAAATTCACCATGAGATCTCAATAGCATACTCTTCTTCAATGGTCCGTTATAGATAGCAGCTTTTCTATACTCGGCAAAGGATTTGAAGGAGTTACCAGTTGCAGCCTCCTTAGCTGAAGTTGTGGTGACATTCTCCAATGCAATGGCTGCAGCTCTCGAAGAAGTATTGATGAGTCTGATAGAGTTAATTCTGAACATCTTAGTATTTAAAAGGAAGACTTGACAGTTCGCTGATCTACAACAGACGGTAATCTCAAAGGATGATGTTTGTAAGAGGAACTCATCGCGTACTTATATAATAAGCAGAAGGTCACACACATTAAAGGGTGCGAAATTTTTTTTTGTTCTTTACCTTGGGTACTTCTGCAAAACTGTGTGTACAGACGTCATCGGCACTAAATGTCTTGCGTGTTTTCTCTCATCCCGTGGTTCGATGTGCTTGAACTGTTTTGATTACTGATCTACAATTGCAGTATTGCCATCGCACCAAAAAAAATGAATGACCTCTTTTTTTACAAATTCGTGATATTCCGATGCGTGGCCCCTCATTTTCTGATATCAGTAGCCCCATTAGCCAATGAGCGATTTTGGAGGATTTGTTTAGTACACGCTTTGCATTTTAACCGTTGTTCAGACGAGGCTTTAACAGAAAATTTCCGTGTGGTTCAGCTTGGCTTTTGCTTTTCGGTTCGCAACTTGCTGCTTACACACCTTCAGGTCTCCAAATCATAGTAAAAGCAGAATTTTGGACCACGAGATTGACTTTTTAGCAAGGAGACAGAGAGAGGGGGAGGGTTCATGAAGAGTCCGTACTTTAAATTCTAAAATCGTATGAGTTAATAACAAAAAGACCATTCTCAGATAGTGGTGTTACTTTTGATACACTTTGACCACATACGTACACTTTCTTTGATCTTGTGATCTTTAAAGTCTTCAATGAAGTTATAAGGATTCCGTTGAGGGAATTGCACAACACCTCCTTAGAACCATCTTTGCCAACCCTCTCTCGGAGCTAAGAGCTTTGGGCTTACTAGGCCGTTCATTGGCTATGTCTTTTGAAGTTTGAGCTCATTACAAGGCCAAATTGCGAAAATCGGTGTTTGGAAATTGACACCCCAAGATGATCAGCCTACTTATATGACACGCAAATAGTCAGGTTCCAGAACTGGGCTAACATACACAGCATGGACCCGATTTGCGCGTGGACCATAAGACACGTACAGGGCTGAGATGCAAAATGTAGTGCGATAAGTTTGGTCTGAGAGTAAGGTTCCTATGACGTATTTTCCATTAACCGTGAATAGCCTCCATAAGCCTAAGTATAGGGGGGAATGTGATTATCAGTTATCCTGAACTGGTTGGCGATAAGCAGAGAGTAAGTCAAAGTCTTTCTGATGCCGGAAATTTCTTCTAAGCTGTCGTAGAACCCATCCACCTCCATGTATGCTAGTCCACACTCTGTGATAAAATCTAAGTGAGTTGTTCGGGTGTTTAGACAGAATACGGTCTGGAGAGTTAATCTGGGAGGATGGTCTATATTGACACATCAAGTAATTGTAGTAACACAAATTAACAATCACGGCCCACAGGTCCGACATAAGCACCGTTAGACAATTGACAACGGAGGGAGATCAAACTATTTAACATGTTCAAGATTCACCAACCAAGAAAGATGCATCGCAGATAGTTGAACACAGAGAAACATGAATTCCTATTTTTACACTTGTGGTGATCGTCTCCAACTACATGGTACAGTGTTTGCTAAGGACAAAAGGAAAAACAGTGAACACAAGTCATTGGAGGTACCTTTATGTCCCGGTTTCTAATCTGTCACAACACGGGCCCTACAAGCTTACATCGTACACGAGTCAAGTACGCCACAGCAC
>NW_017963652.1:1183958-1213940 GCF_001661405.1 Williopsis jadinii
TCTTGAAGAAGTTGAAACCATTTGGATTTGAGAGATTCGTATATCACAATAGAAACAAACTGAATGAAGAGTTGGAAGGTGGTGCCGAATATGTATCATTTGACGAACTCTTAGCTACTAGTGATATCATCTCCATTAACGTGCCATTGAACAAGCATACAAAGCATATGTTCAACGCCGATGTGTTTGCCAAAGTGAAGAAGGGTGCAGTCTTGGTGAATACCGCTAGAGGCGGTGTTATCGACGAGACCGCATTGATCCAGGCGCTCAAGGATGGTACTCTAAGATCCGCGGGTTTGGACGTGTTGGAGAACGAGCCAAACGTCAACTTAGAACCGGTTTCCTTACCAAACGTTTTGGCACTGCCACACATGGGTACCCACTCTGTTGAGACCATCCAAGCCATGGAGGAGTTCGTTGTTGAAAACGTTGAGAATGTCATCAAGACTGGGAAAGTTATATCTCTTGTTCCGGAGCAGAAGGAATTATTCTAGATCAGTATAGAAAAAGGTGAATCTACGAAAGTCACATTTAAGTAAGGGATTTGTACAGCTATGTACTATTTGTGTGTCCCAAGCGGACAATGTCCACCAAATACCACTTGTCATACCACAATCCATAGCCCTTTTATAAACTTTAAAAGCATGAGCGTTTGGGACATGGCCATCGCGTAATGACAAACGCAGACAAAAATAATGTCCGCTGAAACTCTTTTTGTCTTTTGTGTGGTGGAGGTCAGTGTTTTTTGAATTTTGTACTATACAAACGCCCGCACGGTTTGTAATCCCCCCCCCCATTAACAATGGATTATCCGTTTAGCGGTGGCCGTGCGCTTCTACGGAAATCCGAGTCCACGGGCAACAAGCGTTGGAAAGGAGGAGAATCTTAGCGAGTGTGTACTGTTATTTTTTTCTGTTCATTATTTCGCAAACTTTTGTCTTCTTTGCTGTTCTATACACGTTGGTAGTCTAATTCCACATTTCAACAAAGTACAATCCAATTGTGCTTCTAAAGAGAGGTTTCAATCTAAAAGATCAAGTAATACAGGACCGCGTTGAAAATCGGTGTACGGGAACAGAGCACAGAGGCACCAGAAAAAAAAAGAAATAAAAGAACAAGAAAATTTCCACCTCTTTTCAAAAGTACAAACTTCGACACATCTTTCTCGTTCACTTAAACACCTACAAAGTAAAACCCTTATAAACTGACTCCGGGACTGTTGGTGATTTGTATTCAGGGTGTGATCTTGGCAGTTGACTCTGTTTTAAACTAATAAACTACACGGAGAAACACTGAGAAAGATTGCTTTCTCTTCTTCTGTATCATTTTAATTTTCGATTCTCGGTGTTTGCTCGAGGTTATCTATTGGAGTACTATCTCGGTGTTTTCCAACCCTCAACTTTGGCCTATCCAGCATATTGCATTTATTATAAACGGAAGAAAGGTATAGACCATCTCAATGGCTGTTGATGAGATCGACTACGAAGCACTCCCTGACAGTGCGACACTGGGGGCCCAGCTCTTAGCTGGCGCATTTGCAGGTATTATGGAACACAGTGTGATGTTCCCCATCGATGCGATAAAGACCAGAATGCAGGCTGGTGGGCTAGGGTCCGCCTATACCGGTGTTCTGAGCGCAATAACAAAGATCACAACGACTGAAGGTTCCGTTGCTCTTTTCAAGGGTTTAAACTCGATGGTTATGGGAGCAGGGCCTGCACATGCGGTGTATTATGCTACGTACGAGTGGGTTAAAGATTCTCTTATTACAGATCATGACAAGTTCAACATCTTGAGTACTGCATTGGCGGGTTCAAGTGCTACAATTGCAGCAGATGCATTGATGAATCCATTTGACACGGTGAAACAGAGAATGCAGTTGGGCAACTCTGAACTGAGCATGTTCAAACTGTCTAAGCAAATGTATCAAAATGAAGGTCTAGCATGTTTTTACTATTCTTACCCGACAACTGTGGCTATGAACGTTCCCTTTGCTGCATTAAATTTTGTCATCTATGAAACTTCAACAAAACTTATGAATCCAACTAATGACTATGATCCAATCGTACACTGTCTATGTGGTGGTATCAGTGGTGCCACAGCTGCTGCATTAACCACGCCAATGGACTGCATCAAGACTGTATTACAAGTCCGTGGTGTATCTAAGGATCCAAGATTGCAAAAGGTTGATACACTATCTAAGGCTGCTAGGGCCATCTATGAAATCCATGGATGGAAGGGGTTTACAAGAGGTCTAAGGCCTAGAGTTATAGCCAATGTTCCTGCAACGGCAATTGCATGGACTTCTTATGAAATGGCAAAGCATTTCCTCATTCATTGATATGAATGAATTGACTGGGGGATTATTGTGGAAACAAGATCTGGGGTAAAGGGACAAGTAAGTGTTTTATTTGCATATGAAGTAACGAATCACTTGTACATATTATTCCCTTGGGAAAGCACCAAGGGAAAAGAATCAGATAACTATGTGTATTAAATGTGTCATGTATTTGTAATTGCCGTTTGTAAAGCCAACGCCTTAGCCACCGCCGCTAGCTCTCTTGGTTGACGTGCCATTTGTTGTGCAACAAAGGAGAATACCACACATGAGCCTAGAAACCCTAACAAGTTGAAGAACTTTACATCGTGATTGTTAATACCACGGACAAATCTAACAGAAGGAAACCAAGGGTTTCCGGTACATATAACTCACAGCTTTCCTCGAATACATCTTCTCCTCTTCCTCTGAACGCACAGATGCAAATATTCTACGTATACTGCTTAATACCATGGTTATAGCCTGTAGTTTTGAAACACTAACCTGGACGCTTCAATGTGTCTCAAGGTAAGGTAAAGTTGCGAGCAATGGGAAAAAAGCCGCGATCAAGAAAACCGAACCCACACACCCACACAAAGCACCAAAATTGGAGTAATCATCAGCACCGTCTGAAGCAGCAAATAAATCTCACAAAATCAGTATAAACACTAAGCAATTGAATATATCACCAGCTAAAGTTTTAGTCAATGTCTCTCCTTTCCACAATTTTAAAGAACAACCAAACAAAAAAAGAGATCTCCCCTCCAAGAAGTAATCGGTATCGCGTTCCACCACCGAGGTGATGATCTGTATATTGCACTCAATAGCCAGCTCAAACTAGCCAACCGTCCTGTGTAGCGCTCCCATGTCCAGGAGGGAAATCCCCCCTGGGCTTAATTTCTTATGGCCACAGCCCGGCAATTTCCTCGCCTGGATACTCTCAAGAGTAAATTAGAAGTTGGACGGAGTGTACCACCGAATTTCCCACCTGTTTACGCCGAGTGGTTCAAACACCCATGAGAATCAACCTTTTGGGGTTGATCTCCTTTTGAAGACAGGTTCATACAGACTCTTTGAGGGAGAGAGAGGGCGGCCCACTGCGCCACGAGAGCACAAGGGCCGTTGATTTTGGCTGATTCTTGCACTTTATACTCTGCGTGGAGATAAGCACTCCGAGGTTCCAAGTTCGACTCTTGCCAGTTCTGTTTTCGTTGAGCCTTCCTCTACGCAGTTTTTCTTGCAAAGAGGGCATCGAAATGACCTACACCTCTTTACCACTTTGACCAACATTAACCAGTTAAAGCTGTATACGGGATGATTGGAAGGTTATTAAGGACACAGAGAAGGTGCTACTCCAAATCCACAAAGGATATACTTGAAACCCTCACAGCTGCTTCGAAGAAGTCGTCACAGACTGATTACTGGGCTCAGCTGCGAAAGAGCACCCAAGATGACCGTTCAACAAAGAAGCACTTCAAACCAAAAACACATCCACAAGCTGCTTCGCACGCTTCACAGGGCGGAAATACTCACTATAAGAAGCCACAGAAGAAAGTAAATGACCCTTACGCACACTTTGACCCAAAGACTTTCAAATACTCGGAATCGCTATCCCTGCGAGAGAATGAATACTATACGGATCTGTTCAAAAGGGTGTATGAGGTGAATCCTCAGTTTCAAGTGCTCAAAGTTGGGGATGAAGGCTCTCCAAAGAAGTGTCATTTCAAACAAGTGCTGAAAGAATTGCAGGACGATGAAACTGTGGACATTGTTGACATTCAAACTGTAAAGGATCACAAATATCCACTTCTTAGATTGATGAATAAAGAATCAGTCTTGAAAACTTTTGCTGAAAAGAGATCCATGGAGATCTCCAAACTGTACGGGCGTACAAGAGAGAAGAAGAGAGACTCGAATGTAAAGTTTGTCAAAGTCTCATGGGAGATTAGCCCGATGGACTTGGAGAACCAGAAATGTAATGAAATCTTGTCACACTTGAAGAAAAATTACAAGCTGACAATTGCTATTGATTCAAAGGACAATTTCAACGATATGAGAGGAGCATTCGATGTTAGTGAAGCATCAAATGTTGAAAAGTCCAAAAAGTTGAACGACCTGGAAATGATCAAAAGAGAGAAAACCTTGACCAAATTGAAAGATATCTTAGCTGATGTAGCTGAAGTGGAGACATCTGGTAACATTGGTGGGAGAATCGTGTTGACAGTCATTCCAATGGCTAAGGACTCAAAGAATACTGACAAGAAATCGTCCAAGGATCAGAAGAAGTTGGAAAGAATCCTGAAGCAAAAACAAAGAGAAGAGAAGAAGAAAGCAGAGATGGAGGCCAGGGCTAAAGAGTTTGAAAAAATACAGGCAAATACACTATCATAGTTTGTACATATATATATATATAGCACACATAACCTTGTACATATGCTCTTTATCTCAACGTGTAGATCCCCACGCGACCCATAAGCCTTTTAGTGTCATCCCAAAGCTCATCATATCCAAATAAAGGTTCCCCAATAATTATTTGATCCTCATGAATTACAAGTTGTTTACCGAATCCATTATAACCATACGCACCATCAACAACTGGTGTCTTTATCAATAACTCACTCGGTGATTTGAGCACTTGATTCATGCTAACGGAAAACAACTTCCCACTGTTGTCCTTATATCCCTGACTTGATACGTATAACGTCCCATTATTTATAGCAGCACCTGTTCCAAATTGTGCAAATGAATTTGCTGCCAACGGTTCCAAATGTAATTTCGTGCAAAATATTGGACGCTCTTTGATAACATAGACGTAAACTGCACCACATGATATACAATTTTGAATTCCATTGAAATCCTCCCGATGTGCACCAACGATTACGTATTGAACGTCTTCCCATTCTCCATGAAGTATCCATTCTGATGCATATAAACCAGTTTCAGATGAGACCTTTAGTCCATAAGCATCGTTCTTAACGCTTTCACCTTGGAAAGAATATTGAAATTGAAATTCATGGTCAAATACCATCACAGCCCCGAATCCTTGAACACCAACGAAGATACTGTCAGCAGATATAGCAAGACTCGATCCAAACTGTTCATACCCATTTTGCACATATTTTTTCGGTAAAGTGATCCTCTTACTAATGACAAATTGCATATCAATAATCTCGTACCCTGGTGATATGACTAACATTTGTAACACTTTTGCCCCATCCAACACGATGACTTCACCTTGAACATGAGATCCATTTACGTCGTTCAATGGTGCCGTGATGAAGATTTCCTGAATTCCATCATTGTTCAGATCCCATGTATGTAACGATATCCCTTGTTGATTCTTTCCACCATACCCAAACTGTGAAGAGGCTTGGAAATCGTGGAATGTCAATATCAAATTTGCACCTTTGAATATATGAACAGAGGAAGTTCCTGGCTCACTTACGAGTAAGTACGTTATATCAAAGACATTGTAAGGAGCCAACGCTTGACCAAATCTTTTCTGATAGTGGAAGGTATTGTTCTTTCCAGAACTCATCCCTCTTAAAAACACAGGTGAGTTCAGATTGTATGTCTCAACGTCTGTGAAGTCACTCAGAGGTAAGACATAGACAGAGCCAACCCCATCTTCGATGAGTGCACTTATCGCCAGCGAAGGCTCTTCCAAGAAGTTACCAATTGCCAAGGCATGTCCGAATTTAGACATTGGAGAATACGTACTTATAATGGTACCATCTCCTTTCAAGGTCTTTCCTATAGCTTGGGGTCTTGGTATCGCTCCACACAGCAGCCATGGATCTAATGGAGCACCATGTTCAAACCAATCGTCGAGCTCCGGTAAGCATCGAATTGCAGTATCAGTAGTCTCTTGTAATCCACCAATATGGTAGGATTCTAGAATATCATCTAGAAGAGGTGATATCCTTGTATAGACAGTTGCAGTTGTATCAACGATTTTTTCCTCAGCCTTCAGTGCAGATTCGCCTCTCATTGTACAGTATTTGATCATCTCTTTAGGAAGGCTGATATCCATCAACTCCAGGATACCCTTGATATCGTCCCAGTTCGGATACTCCCAATCCATGGTGAAGAGACTTCTATCCATAAACCTTCTCATAAGCATGAAGTCACCTGCAGTGTCCAGCAGTTGGTGGGCCCTCTCTACATCGCCTGCGAAGTCAGCATTTGCCAGATACACCAATAGGCCTTCCTCCATGCCTATCGAATGCCATGAGGAATCCACTATCTGGTGTGTCAAAACGCCATAGAGGAATGCCCGAAGCCTGCGGGCATCTTCAGTGTCTCCATGACGCTGGTACTTGGATCTGTAGAACTGCACAGCTTTTTGCAAGAATGGAGGCCAGTGTATGGCCTCAGAAGCCTCAGAGCTGCCACACGTATAGAAGCTATCTGGGAAAAAGGAACCTGAGAGTACATAAGGGTAATAATTATCAAGGTCGGCAGGTAGGTAGCTGTGTACCCTTGATGTCATCGCAGTATGAACCCTATACATACACACCATCGTATTAGTATACACGCCTTTTCACAAAGCACACGCTCAATGCAACTCACGCAACACCAGCACATGAGCCAACAGCAAATAGGAAGAGTAGCAAAACCATTGGTAGAAGCTCTCTCATTATTTATGTCTCCATTCGATGAGTCCTTGTTTACTTTTCGAGGGAGATAACCCTCTCTCCGCCTGTCAACAAAGGACAAGAAAAACATACACAAAATGTGACAAAGCGGATGCCATCCACCAGAATTACATCACCAACCCACACGTATAGAGAGAAGCAATGGGTGTCCTTCCGCAGTATGTGAATCTTTTGTTCGTTTTCTCTTGGCTGTCACGGTGTACTAATCTCCATTGCCCAGTTGGATCGTTGGCGTGTGTGGACTGTGTGCGCTGGTTGCCTCGCTGATATCGTTTGAGGGAATAAGGCGACAGCTGGTGAACTATCGGAAGCCCTATCAGCAGAGGCTTGTTGTCCGTATCCAGCTGATGATACCGCTATTTGCTGTGAGTTGTTATATCTCATTGAGATCGTTCAGGCTGAGCCTGATCATCGAGCCTGTCAGGGAGATCTACGAGGCGTTTGTCATATATACTTTCTTTTCACTGTTGACACATCTGCTGGGGGGCGAGAGAAACATTGTGATATTGACGAGTGGGCGGCCCCCAGTGAGCCATCCACCACCGTTTAACAAGGTGTTACCCCCTGTTGATATAAGTGATCCGTTTTCTTTGTTGGCGATAAAACGCGGTATATTACAATACGTTTGGTTGAAGCCGATTATATGCTTGATGTTTGCCCTTGTTGAAATCACTGGGTTGAATGACATTGCTGGGATAAACGTCTACTTCGTGATCAATTTGATATACAACATCAGCGTGAGTGTTTCGTTGTACGATTTGGCACTGTTTTGGAAGTGTATGTATTCCGATTTGAAACCGTTTAATCCATGGGGGAAGTTTCTCTGTGTTAAATTGATCATCTTTGCAAGTTACTGGCAGGGTATTCTACTAGCAGTTTTAAACTGGGTAGGCGTGCTACCCAACAACTCAACTGGTGATGGATATGATGATGGGAATACCTTGGGATTTGCCATCCAAAACGCTTTACTATGCGTTGAGCTGATTGGCTTTGCTATTGGACATTGGCACTCGTTCTCATGGACAGAATACAGAGCAGAGGCATTGCCCGGGTGTGGTAGATTGCCATTTATTACTGCTCTAAAGGATGTATTTGGCTTGGGCGATCTCCTGTATGACTTCAAATCAACTTTCCAAGGTGATGAATACGACTATAGACGGTTTGATAGCGTTGAGGCCCTAATTGCACATCCAACTTCAAAATCAAGAATGGCGAGGTTCAACGAGGGATTGAGATTCACAGATTCCGGTAGACAGAAGTATTGGTTGCCCAATGCCAGCACAGCTGCCAGTGGCGGGCGGGCTGCAAATTCCAAGACACCATTATTGGTGAAACCGAGAGCAGGCTCAATAGCTTCAGCGAACGTATCTACAAGGGCCATCTATGCGAACTCTATGCTCACTGTCGGCTCCAAGGAAGACGCGCAATCTGTTGCCAACGCGTCCATGTATACATCTCATTCCATTGAAGACAATGAAACTGATGAGCACCAGGACGACCCATCTTTACTAGAAGGGTATGTCTATGACGATAATTTCTTCGCTAGGGTTAAGAGAGACAGGCCCTTTGGAGATAAGAACTACCCGGTGATTTACGATACTCAGGAACACCAGAACTCGCCACAACTACAGAGACTAAGGAGAGAGGCTATGGCAAGACAGCAGAGAGGTTTAGCATGAAAATTCACCCTCCCTATATAACATCATTAACACGACAATGGAGAGTGATCTTATAGCGCAACTTGTACTGTGTACCATCCCAATTAGGAAACTTTCGCGGGCTCTACAGTCGTTGGCAGAGAGGGAAAGAAAACGCCGTGGGTAACAACAACAACGAGAGTGGAACTCTTAGGACGAACACCACAAATCGCAAGGAAGACGACTGTTAAGCATGGATGACGCCGAGCTACAAGCTATAAGAGCTGCAAGACTTCAAGAGCTTCAGAAGAACGCCGGACAAAAAGGTGGAGAGTAAGTTTCAAGGTGTATAAAGAGGCCAATGCTGGGCTTCGTGGTGTGAGGATGGCGATGAGGTGGGATGAGATGACATGACCACGACAACATCTACCACATAGTAATGATCTGAGGATGCTGACTAACAGAACTCTTTCTCTAGAGAACAACCGTTAAACGCAGCTCTGGGCCAGGTCCTCGAACCAAGTGCACGCGAACGTCTGTCCCGTGTCAACATGGTTAGACCTGACCGCGCCAGGGCCGTGGAGCAGTACATAATGAGACTCGTACAGAGCGGACAGGTTCGTCAAAAGATCCAAGAAGACGACATTGTACAAATCCTCAACGGGCTAGCAAGGGATGAGGCCAAACGTAATGAGACCAAGATTGTCTTCTCGAGAAGAGATAAATCGTCAAGCTACACAGCATCGCAAGCAGATAACGAGGACGAGGACGAGGACGATTTCTTCGACTAGCCGGATAAGGAAGGTCGTATAAAGAGGAGCGGAAATCACTGGCTATCACTGGAGTTACAGCGAATCCCGGCAAAAGAAAAAAAAATACATTTGGCCTTTTGATCTGTGCCGCCCGCGCGCTTATGGCGCTCCCTTATGTATCACTTCCCAATTAGGATAGTGCTTGCGGTGCTCGTCCTCCACGGTCGCTAATCGGGTTGATCTTGATGTATATGGATTTGTCTGTCTGTGTATAAATATATGAGCGGATCCCTCTCCAGATTCCACTTGCAAGTTGTGTCTTCAGTAGTACAGCTCATTATCCACGATCAAATCATGACACTTCATCCATTCGACTCCATCACCGACGCTGAGGTTAGACTCACCGGTAAGCTTATCAAGGACCACCACAGCGGGTCTTATGTCCACTTCACCCAGTTGGACAGATTGGACCCTCCAAAGAAGGATATGATCAAGTACCTGGACATTGAGCGTTACGGAGGTGACTTGCCTTCCATCGCCAGAAGAACGTACGCCTACTACTACTTGGACTCCAAGATGCCTTTGTACAAGGCGATCGTTAACGTCACTTACGGCCATATCATCACCAGTTCCCCAGTCTCTGATGTCAATGCAGGTCCATTGCTTCCAGAAGATTTGGCGGAGATTGAAGACTTGGCCTTGAAGCATCCAAAGGTGCTTGCAGAGATTGCAAAGATGAAATTGCCTTCCCATATCAAGGTTGCCATCGACCCATGGATGTACGGTACAGATTCCCTTGACGTTAAAGAGCCTTTGATTCAATGTTACACTTATTTGAAAGTGGACCATCCGGATGCCAACCACTACTCTCTTCCAGTCAAGTTCTGTCCTGTCTTTAAGCTCTTGTCCAAGGAATTTGTTCGTATGGACTACTTGCCAGCTGGATTTGACGAAAAGACAGTTGCGACCCAACCATGGATGGAAGTTCCAGCAGTGGAGTACCATCCAGATTTGAACGGTGAGACTGTTTTGCGTGATATTAAGCCACTCATTGTTCAACAGCCAGAAGGTGCCTCTTTCACCATTGAAGGTGGTAAAATCACATGGCAAGGGTGGGAGTTCAGAGCTGCAACCAACGCTAGAGAAGGTGTTGTGCTCTATGACGTTCATTTCAAAGGTCGTTCTTTGTTCTACAGAATTGCTCTTAACGAGATGACTGTTCCATACGGTGATCCAAGAGCTCCATTCCACAGAAAGCAAGCCTTTGACTTGGGTGATTGTGGTTTCGGTGTCAACGCAAACCAGTTGAACTTGGGATGTGACTGTTTGGGTGTTATCAAGTACTTGGACACTTTGCGTATCAACCGTGACGCTGAGCCTATCAAGTTGACGAACACAGTGTGTATCCATGAGCAAGATTACGGAATCCTGTTCAAGCATGTCAACTACAGAAATGGTAACTCCATTGTCACAAGACGTCGTGAATTTGTCATTCAGACCATTGCCACAGTTGGTAACTACGAGTACATTGTCAACTTTGTCTTTGACCAAGTTGGTGCAATCACTGTTCAAGTCAGAGCCACTGGTATCTTGTCCACCATGCCAATTGACCAAGGTGTTCAAGTTCCATGGGGTACTAACATTGGTCCTGGTGTTATGGCTGCTTACCACCAACATTTGTTGTCCTTCAGATTCGACACTAGATTGGATGGTGACAAGAACACCGTCTGTTATGATGACTATGTACCAATGGACGAGGATCCAGTCTTGAACCCATACAACGTTGGTTATGTTGGTAAGAGAACCATTATCGAAAAGCCAGGTTACATTGAGCAATCTCCATTCACAAACAGAACTTACAAGGTTATCAACGAGAATGTCATTAACAAGGTCACTGGTAAGCCAGTTGCTTACAAGTTTGAGATGCCAGCCAAGCAAATGATGCTTGCACAGAAGAACTCCTTCAACACCAAGAGAGCAACCTTTTCACAGAAGCAATTCTTCGTCACCAAATACAGAGATGATGAGCTGTACGCTGCTGGTGAATTCACCAACCAATCTACAAGTGACACCGGTTTGGGAGTGTGGCTCAAGAGGGATGAGAGTGTGAGAAACACCGATACCGTTGTTTGGCCAACGCTTGTCTTGACCCACCCTCCAGTCACCGAACAATTCCCAGTCATGCCTTCCGATTTCATGCAATTCCTCGTTTCCCCAGCTTCGTTCTTTGAGAGAAACCCGGCTTTGGATGTTCCATTGGCTAACAACAACTTCAACAAGTCAAAGTACTACGAGGAAACAAATGGCCCATCTGCTAACCCAGCTTCTGCTTCTTGTTGCAAGACAACCCTCTAATCATGCAAGGAGACATTCTTACATGGGTAGCAATGTATACTAGTATATACCACATTCATATATATATCATAAATGGGAAGAAATTAGGTAATTGGAGTTCTAATATTAGTAGCGTTTCATCGGTTGGTCCATTGATTGCCTAATCGGGTACTGATTTTGGAATACGATAACCGTGGTAACGCGATATTTTCGTGAAGCGGAAAATGTAAACAAAGGGATAAATTGTGCTCTCCTCCCTTACACAAATTTGCAAGAGAACATAACAATCAAGCAAAGACAGAGAGAGATGTTGTCACTGTTGAGAGTTTCCGTGTTCCCATTGAGTAGAGGTACACTTCCATTGGCTTCTACTGCTCAATTCTCAAGCTCTGCGAAGGTGCTGTTGAAGACCTCTGAGGGAAAGAAGAAAGTCGCAACAAAGAAGCCTGAGAGTGGTGCCACTAAGGAGAAGAAAGGTAAGAAGAAGCCAGGTGTTAAGAAAGCCGTTCCAGCCTTCTTCTTCTACGTTAAGGAGCGTTATGCCACCGGTAAGGAATCTCTTATGGCGCATGAATTTGCAAAGAGAAACGAAATCTTGAGAGATGAATGGAATAAATTGAATGCTGCCGAAAGGGCACCTTTTGAGAGTGCTGCAAAGGCTGACAAAGAGCGTTACACTGCTGAAGTGGAACAAGCTAAGAAGGATGCCGCTCCAAAGAGACCATTGTCTGGTTACTTCAGATGGTTCCAAGAGAACAGAGAGGCTTTGTTGAATGCCAACCCAGGTATTGCTACAAAGGACTTGGTGAAACTTGCAGGTGCTGAGTGGAGAAAACTGAGCACAGATATCCAAGAGTCCTTCAACATTGAGGCCAGAAGAGATATGGATGTGTGGAAACAGGACTATGCTAAATGGAAGGAGGCAAAGAACTCAATCTGAGAATCGGTTGTTCCCGTTTTCTTCTCTAGCTAGCTTTTGAGTGTCGGAAACTTTGTATCATTAATATGTGAATCTCTATGATGTCTATCCTATGTGGCCTATCCTATGTACACTCCAACTAAGCAGTTTTCCAACATTCTTTCGTAGTTGACCCAAGCGTGGTATTTCATAAACAGCAACGTTCCATCTTTCCCTGCGCACTTCATAATTTCCTCAATACCACCAGGGTGGAATCGCAAATAGGATGTTATGTTATAGACACGGCCTTTCAACACTGTCCAACAGTCCTGTCTGTTGTTGTGCAAGCTCAACGTCTTCTTATCAACTTTCATGGGGAAATCTTGTGGTTGTATGCCTCGAAGGTTTTCCCCAGATGAAGTCAGCCTTGCCCAATCCAAGGGTGAACAACCTGGTTCCAGAACAACCTTCTTCCTTGAACTCAGCGCCCTCTGAGACGAATTTGCCATGGGGAAAGTCGAAGAACCTCTATCATCATCTCTTGCGATTCCAGATGAAGAAGTATCTGGAGGGTTGAACCTTACTCCTGGAGAGCCTGCCGGAGCCCTGAGCTTTGACACGTTGTTATCTCTCTGTACAGGTTGTCCTCTAAGCCTATTGAAGTCCATACTTCGCGTTACAGATGGTGATATCGAAGCATCTATGTAGTACTTTATTCACAACTGAATATACGTTGAAGTGAGAGGGAATACACATCCAGACACCAAAACATCCAAACACCAGCGAGCACACGGCTGCGGCGTGTGCCGAGGCCGTTGCACCACGCTGTGTCAGCAGGCAGGTTGGGGGACATTTCTCTCTACAAACCACAGTACACAGACCTCTCCACCATTCGATCTCATCTCAACCACAGTGATAAAGCCTGGTGTGTGTGTTGTTGCGGTTGTTGATACACAAAGGCCTCCAATTCACACAGACAAACCTCTTTGAAAGACTTTCAACAGAGGAAAAAGCCTCAGTTATCTCCTCTAAACACAGCGCTCGGTGAACGGAAAGTGGTGTGGTGGTGAACACTCTCGGGTTTCTTTCCAGGCAGCTATCCACAGCATATATTGAGTGCTAGCAAAGTGGGTCACTAGTGAACGTTTTGGTGGAGTTAGTGCTGCACTTGTCTACAGTTTCAGCTTCATTGCTATTATTCTGAGGCCTGAAGGAAGTGTACAGCTGAAGGTTGCTGTTGAGAGACTGAGTGTGTTTCTTTGCTGTTTCTCCATTGGGTTGTTCTCTCTAGCATTGCCGTTTGATGTCCCTCTTAGAGCGTTGGTTCAGTGATTCGAAGTTACAACAGATACCGGTCATTAGAATCACCAGGGAGGATTACATTCAGAGGTTCTCGACTGGCTTGTTACACGGAGCTTACCTGAGGTATTGGAAGCTATCTACACGGTCTGAGAGACTGCGCATGCTATTGTTAACCACGGTTTCACTGCTCACACTATACGTTGTTTCACCTTCCATAGCTTGGTACCTAACGAGTGAAGAGGATCGGAAGAAGATGTTCTCCTCCAAAAGAGCCGATAAGTACACCACAGGGCTGATCAATACACGGAACGATTGCTTTGCCAATTCCTCGATACAGGCGTTTGCATCCTTGCCGGAGTTGACGATATACCTCAACGAAATCTATAGAGATCAGTCGTTGATCTCATGTCTGCCTCTACCGCATACTGACGACGACCAGAATGAGGTCCCTCGCCTACGTCTACACGAGGCATTGGCAAAGATCGTCAAGCAACTTCAAGAGCCCATCAAGTCTAAAAAGTACATCTCTGTTTGGCCACTATTGCATGTCATAGAGGCGATCTTCAACCTCAAGATCTCTCAAAATCAGAACGATGCTCAAGAGCTGGTTCAATTGATTGTGGAAACACTGGGGAATGAACATAAGAAGTTGAAGAAATACGTTGCAAAGAATGCTTTGAACGTCACAGTCCCTGACTTCCCTTTTGATGGACTCGCTGCAGATCAGCTCACCTGCTATTCTTGTTTGAACTCGTCAAGGCCTTCATTCCACCCGTTCTCGATGCTGTCACTATCAGTGCCTCAGGAGACGAGAGCTACATTATACAACATGATCAGATCAAACGAATTGCAGACGATTAACGGTTATCATTGTCTAAGATGTAAAGTTAAGGCCATATTGAAAGTTGAGGATGAGAAGATGGCTAAGAACGTTGCCTTGGACGAGGAGCAATCCCACATCATCTCAAGGTTGAAGATTCTAGAACCAAGTTTAACCATTAACGATGACTTGGAAGAGCCTCTCAACTCATTTGTGAAGAATTACAAGTTCGAGGGCTTCGCTACGGAGAATTTACTTTCAACCATTGTTAAGAAGACCTTGATTATTAGACCACCTTCTCTGTTGACGATTCACCTCTCCAGATCTGTTTTCGTCTCAAATCATATACAGAGAAATGGTTGCAATGTGATATTTCCAGATCTGTTAGATATCCAAGTTGATAAGGCATTGGCTTCAGAATACGAAAGTAGAAAGAGAGCCACAAAGAAGACATCTAGAATCAGAATGCATGGTGAATCGCATAGTGATCTGAATAGCGTGCAAGATGATACTGCAAACATTGCTGATGACATTGATGATGAACTTGAAGGTTATGATGACGATAGACATGAACCAGTGGAGTTGAAGAAGATCCATTCCAAGATCTTAACTGAACATAACGAGGAAAGTAATGATAAGGAGGGTTCTGAGCATGTTGACCATGTTGAAACGACGGATAGTTTAGAAGGTGATGGAGCTGGAATTCACAAGACAGGTTCTTCCACTGAGGAATCTCTTCATTCGCAAGATGGGGCCGGTGAGGAAGGCTCATTGACAAGTGACGATGACGAAATTACGGAGGAGTTGAACGCTAGAAAGGGAAATCCACGTTACAGGTTAAAAGCGATGGTTAGACAAAATGGAACTCATAACGCGGGCCACTACGAATGTTATCGTCATAAGCCAGAATTGGTTAAGGATAAGGAAACTGGCAATGTTATCAACCGTTCGCCAACCATTCATTGGGGTGAGGAACCGTCTCAGTCGGCCTCATCGTCACAACCACCATCACCAGTGGTACAGCCAAAACCACACTCTGGTCTTCAACAAGCTTTTAATGAGAGTATTTCTCGTGGTTCAGCAGACGGATTAGATTCTGATGACGATTCACACTTTTCAAGATTCAAAACTCGTTTGGGAGGCTTGGTTTCACGTCGTTCTTCGTTAAGCTCCAGTCCATCAACTACAAGCCGTCGTAACGTTTCATCGACACCGACCAACAATCTTGATGAGCTCTGCGAAAGCACTGGAAGTCTCGGTATAAACCACCCACCTTCTTCGCCTTGTCAGCAACCACAAGATCCAACCTCTTTTAAGAAGATATCAACTGTTACGAAGTATCCATTCTGGAGAATCTCAGATAGTACAGTAACAGAAGCCAGAAAAGATGATGTCCTGAAAGAGAATTGGGCAGTCTATATGCTCTTCTATGAAATTGTTCGTGATTGAAACTTAGACCATCCTACAAACGAATAGATTGTAACAATTTTTAAACTTCATTTCATCGTAATATACAAAGTGTTATGGTAAATTCATTGGATCACAGCAACTAGATCACCAGCATCAACCATATCACCATTTTGGTGTATAATTTTCAAAACTTTACCCTTCTTTGGAGCTGAAACAGTCATCTCGGTCTTCATGGCTTCAATGACAATCAAACCTTGTCCAGCTTCAACTTCGTCACCAGCTTTAGCCAATGGCTTCCAGAATCTACCACTGTTCTCGGAATAAACAAGCTCAGCGTCCTCTGGGAATTTCTCCTCCTCCACAGCTTTAACACCACCAGACTTTTCCAAGTCAGCATTGGCAACTTGGATCAACTGGGCAAACTCGGCAGCCTTCTCGCCGTTTTGCTTGGACTCAAACTCCTTAATAGATTCGGCGTTCTTTTGGATCCATCTCAAGTATTCTTCATGGTCAAAGACGGACTCTTGAATTTCAACCTTGAATTGACCGTGGTTAGCATCTTCAGTGAACTTGTCAAGTTCCTCCTCTGAAACAGGATAGAATTCAACTTGATCGAATGGAGTCAACAACCATGGATGTTCAGTGGAGTGAGCCCCCAGTTTCAGCTTATCCCAAATTGGAATGGTACGACCAACCAATTGATAACCACCTGGAGAGTCCATGGCATAGATACACATGTACATACCACCAATACCGACAACACCATTGGCAGTGTATGTTCTTGATGGATTGTACTTGGTACCCATTAATCTATGACGTGGATCTAATGGAACGGCACATGGTGCACCCAAAAAGACATCACCAAGACCCAAGACAAGGTATTTGGCACTGTACAACATGTCCCTAACATCCTCACGGGTGATATCATTGACGTTAGCAATGAAGTCAACGTTGTTTGGCAACCATGGAGCCTCAGAGCGAATGGTCTCTTGGTAACGGGTTACACAAGCAAGAGTCTTCTTGTCTTCAAATGCCATTGGCAGCTTAAAGATTTTAGACTTAACTTTCCATTTGTTTTCAAAGAGGATCTCACGCTCATATGCAATCAATGTTTCCAAGAGATCTTTCTGGGAGATCTTATAACCATCAAACTCGATCAAAACAGATCTGACACCTTGAGACATTTCAACAATTCCAACAGTCTGGTGGTTCTCAACCAAGTTGGTCAAGCGATTAATTCTGTAGGAGTAGTTCAAGTCCATCTTCAATTCACCATACTCAACAAGAATATAACGGTCACCAGCTTGTCTATAAGTAACAACAGGGGATTGCTCGTGTGGTTTCACTGTAGCTAGAACTGGGTTCTCTGGCTTGGCCAAAATCAACTCAGCAGAAACAGCTGTTGGATATCTACCCTTGAAGGTCTCAATTGTAGAGTCTTGTTTAATCTTCAAATCTCTAGCTGTTTGGTATGAGATTGGAACAAACTGGATGAGATCACCTGGCTTGACTTGACCAATCTTCCACATTTCAGCATCAGCAACAACAGCCTCACAAACGAAACCACCAAGAGAAGGCCCATCACATGTCAGAATGACAGGCTCATCACCAGTGAAGTTGATAGCACCAAGAGAATAGACATAATCGTGCTGGTTAGAAGGATGCAGACCAGCTTCACCACCATCCAATCTGGCCCACTTTGGTTTTGGACCAATCAATCTTACACCGAATCTGTTGGAGTTGTAATGAACCTTCCATTTGGCGGAGAAGAACTCCTCAACAGCTTCTTGCTTAAAGAAGTCTGGAGAACCATGAGGACCACAAGTGACACCAACAGTCCATTCCTTACTCTCAAGAGTTGGAATCAAGTCCTTTGGCAAAGCAGTTGGTTCAGAAATAGGTGCTGGTAAGGTGTTGGATGGTAGGTATGTTTGACCCAAGAAGAGGACATCACCAACCTTCAAAACCCTACCATTGTAACCACCCATATTACCGAGTGCAAAGGTGGATCTGGAGCCTAGATATTCAGAAACGTCCACACCACCTCTGATAGCAAGATAAGCTCTGCAACCCTTGGTCAACTTACCAATGGACAACTTCTCTCCTCTCTTGACCACAACTGGCTCCCATTGGTTTACAACTGTATCATTCACCTTGACTTCGACTTCACCACCAGTGACAGCAACTACAGCGTCAGCATGGAACAACATTGATGGGCCATTCAAAGTCACTTCAATAGCAGGCGCAGTGTTAGCGTTACCAACAATTCTGTTGGCCAATCTGAAAGACAACGAATCCATTGGTCCAGAAGGAGGAACACCGATTCTCCAATAACCCGTTCTACCTGGGTAATCTTGAACAGTAGTGTAAGCACCTGGAGTCAAGATTTCAAAAGCATTGGCTTGGTAATCGTAAGAATCCAAAATCTTGGTGTGCATCTTAGCAGCTTCAAACATCTCAGAGTTTGCAACAGATCTCAGGTAATCCAAATTGGTGATGACACCATAGACAACAGTTTCATCCAACGCCTTTTGAAGCAGCTTCAATGCTTCTGCACGATCCTTTCCATGAACGATGATCTTGGCCAAAGTTGGATCATACTCGGCAGAGACAACAGTACCCTTTTCAACCCATGTGTCCACTCTAGCCCACTCTGGGAAAGTAACATCAGTCAATTGACCTGGAGATGGCTTGAAGCCTTTGACAGGATTCTCCGCGTAAAGTCTGGCTTCCATGGATGCACCAGTGACTTCGATGGTTTGAGACTTGAAGTCTGGTGCCTGGTTAGCAGCAATCTTCAACATCCACTCAACCAAATCGAGACCAGTGACCGCTTCAGTGATAGGATGTTCAACCTGCAGACGAGCGTTGACTTCCAGGAAGAAGAATTCGTCTCTCTTCTCTTCGTAGATGAACTCCACGGTACCAGCACACTTGTAGTTCATGGATCCACCCAATTGCTCGGCAGCCTTTCTCATAGCCTGTCTCGTCGATTCTGGCAAGTTAGGAGCAGGAGTCTCTTCAATGATCTTCTGGTTACGACGTTGCAAAGAACAGTCACGTTCACCAACAGCAATGGCATTACCAAAACCATCACCAAACATTTGAACTTCAACGTGTCTAGCATCCTCGACAAATCTCTCCAAGAACACACCAGCATCACCAAAGTAAGCTTGACCTTGGTGCTTGACAGTTTCAAAGGCCTTTGGTAAGTCATCGAGCAAGTCAACCTTCTGAAGACCAATACCACCACCACCGGCAGTAGACTTCAGCATAACCTTGACAGAAGTTTCTGGGTCGTTGGACAATCCAAGCTTGGAGGCAAAGGCAATGGCTTCGTCGATATCAGAGATCAATCCGGAACCTGGAACAAGAGGAACGTTAGCCTTCTGAGCAATATCTCTGGCAGAATGCTTCAATCCCAATTTTCTAATAGAATCACCAGTTGGACCAACAAATACAATACCTTCCTTCTCACAAATGTCAGCAAACTCAGCATTTTCAGATAAGAATCCGTAACCTGGAATGATCGCTTCAGCTTTAGAATCTTTAGCAGCCTTGATAACCTTCTCAATGTTAATGTATGTTTCAGCAGCAGAAGTACCATTCAAAGGAATAGCAACGTCAGCATCTAAAACATGTTGAGAATACTGATCTGGTTCAGAGTAGATAGCAATGGACTGAATGCCCAACTTCTTCAAAGTTCTCATGATTCTCACAGCGATTTCACCTCTGTTAGCAACAAGGACGGACTTGAAAGGCTTTGAACTGCTTTCAGTAGCCTTTGCTGACTCGATGTAGGCTCTCCAGCCACCAAATGACGTGATATCCTTAGTACCCTTCTGTGTGTAGCCAAATTCCTCACAGATGAAGGACTTCACCCATTCACCATCTTCGAGCTCAACTGATCCGATTCCCAAAGGTTGAGGAACCATAGCGATGAACTCACCAAATCTCTCTAATGGAACAGAGTAGACTTCAACGATGATCTTAGAACCAGCCTCTGAAACTCTTCTGAGACCTGGTTTTGCAATTGGACCATTCTTTGGCAAAGCATACAATCTGTAATCCTCAGAAGTGGTTGTGGCCTTGAGCAAAGTCGCATTGACCTTCTCTAATTGCCAGTGAAGAGCCATACCACTCAAATGAGCACCGACAACAGCCAACTTGATAGACTGAGACAAATCTGGTTTTGGAGGATGGATCTCATCACCAAGGAGAGCCAACTTCTTAGTAGCACCCATAGTTCTCTCAGAAGGAAAGGCCTTCTTCAAGTAACGAGAACCCAATTCAAACAATGCATACTCAGTAAACTTTTTACCGATCAAAGTGATACCATTTGGCAAGCCATCAGGTCTGAATCCAGCTGGAAGTGCTAATGCACACATATCAGCCAAGTTGACGAAGTTTGTCCAAGTACCTTGTTGAGAGTTAACCAAGACCGGTTCCTTCTCCAAGTCCTCCATAGTTGGGTTCAAAGGACAAGTTGGAACAGCCAAAACATCAATGTCCTTCAACAACTTGCGAACCTTTTGAAGGATTCCCTGTCTCTTATACTCGAACTTGAAAGTGTCAGCGGCATCAAATTTTGTTGCTGTTTTAATGATACCGATCACTGTCTTGTCCAATGTCTCTTCTGGTGGGTTTGTATCAAGGAACTCTTTGGTGGCAGCATATCTCTCACCAACCCAGGCACCTTCGTAAAGACACTTTGCCAAATCAAGCAAGTCTGTAAAGTCCAATGCGACAATCTCTGCGCCTGTTGCAGCCAAGTTCTCGATAGCCTTCTTGTAGAGCTTTGGGTTCTCCTCCTCTCCAAACCATTGCATGTGTGTTGGAACTGCAATCTTTGGCTTCGATCCGAAGCTCTGGAGTGGGTTTGGTGGTAGTGGTCTTGAGTATTCATCGTTGTCTGTATCAGGCTTGGCCATAACATCAAAGGCTGTCTCAGCATCACCCAATGTCAAGGCGAAGACACCAACACAGTCCAATGACTTACAAGCTGGAACGACACCGGAGCATGAAAACACGCCCACCGAAGGTTTGATAGAGATTAAATTGTTTAATGCGGCAGGTACACGTGTGGAACCAGCGGTATCTGTTGTCAACGCAAGACAGGCGATACCCCTAGCGACAACGCTTCCAGAGCCTGAACTTGAACCACCAGAGACGTGCTTAGCACTAAATGGATTTGGTACTCTGCCGTATGGAGATCTGACACCAACCAACCCAGTAGCAAATTGGTCCAAGTTGGTCTTACCGATGATGATGGCACCTTCCTCTCTCAGGTTCTTCACCACTGTGGAATCCCTCTCTGGAGTATATGCAAACGATGGACAAGCCGCCGTGGTCTCGAATCCTTTGGCGTCAATGTTATCCTTTACCGCCACAGGCACACCGTACAGCTTGAGCTCGTTCTTGTTCGATCTCGCTTGGAGAATCTTCCATTGGTGTTCAATCTCCGCCGAGGAGGCCACGCTTATCCAGGCAGGATCCTCCGGTGCAATCTTCTGCGATGCCACCAGTGTCTGTAAAATCTCAAGTGACACGTCTGGTGTCGTCTTGTGATGGAAATCAACCCATTCGTCAATGGTCCAACCAGTGGTGTCAACCATTGTTGCTGTGATAATGTGAATAGTGTGTGTTTATGAAAACAATGGAGAAAGAAAGAAAAAAAGGAACACAACTTTCTTCTAAAGCTTCTCCATGGCGGCAATATCCTCAGATTTTATACAACCTCCGTATCTGTGCTCAACCTGTTGATCTTATCGAAAACTTGTCCGTCGGCGAAAGCCTTTAATTGGACCAATTGCCCTTTGTAAGGGACACCGGAAATATCTCCCATGTGAGCTGTTGCACGCTGCAGATGAACGGAATTTTTTTCAGAGGCCAAAGCTGTTGCAGGCTCATTTCGCCGGGGATACTCCCAGCGTGGCACTGTGGAGCCTCATCTAGGCCATGGGTCGGAACTACAGACACAAGTGCGGGCCATTAGGCAATACCGTTGAGGGCTACGTGGTGAATCATGAGCCCTGGTCAGAATGGTGTACTGGTTTCATTGTGTGGTGGGCCGTTTCCTGGTGGAGCAGACGGTGCTGGGCAAGACAGCGTTGAGGAATCTCTCGCCAATCGAACGCCGTCATCCCAATCTGGTCATCGCCGAGAGTGTTTCGTGTGCGTACCGGCTTGTGATAACGGTCCCTACCGGAAATTCGAATACCGTGCACCAAAGCGTCGAAGGAGCACGCCGAAACAGCCTCTTTCGCTCCGTTCTCTCTCTCGTGTGCTGATTCTAAGCGCAACAGATGGCGGCCAGGATAGGCAAGTACGCATCTGCCGAATTGGGTGGTGCTGGGTACGTACGGGTATTTTCAGCCAATCCAATCGTCGCCGTAGGCAAAGTAGTCCGTTGCGGGTGCTGTATAGCTCTACGTCATGGTAATTCACATATGGAAGCATACACCTTGAATGCTACATCGCTTCGCTCATGGAACTTCGAGGTGGTACAGATTTGGAGAGGGAGCAAGGAAAACAACGGAGGTGCTGATGTCATTAGATCTGGTTTCTTATCAGTGTTCCAGATCTCCAATGGAGATGAACGAAATCCCCCCCCCCGTTGGATATGCCCCGCTTTTTATGTTATTTGCATTGTATGATCTTTAGGTGCTTTGGGGAGGCTTCTCGCCCCAAGTTCTTATCCAACAATGATGCATAACGTTTTCCCCCCTATTGTACATGGTTTGAAGATTAAAGAGTGGGAAAGGTTTAACTTGCATTTCTGGATTGTGTAAGGTTATCGGTTTTGGCCGGTTGACTGATGAGCGAATTGATCCAGGGTCCGTCCATGGTGACAGGTTTATATACTCTTCTTGGTGGGGATTTTCACCGTGCCCGTAGTAGCACCCTCTGGTCCGATGGATTTCAATTATGCCATGTATGGGGTTGCCTGTTGTGACGTGCAACAGTGTATATAGGTCTACTGTTGAGTGTTGGGGTGCTTTGATCTTTATATACTAACCATTGTTTCACAATGACTTCAGAATATGGTTATTTCGACAGCATGAGTTGCGTTTAACTGAGTCACTGTGTTGATTTGATAGTTCATATAGACTATTTAATTCAAGTTACAATCCATACAGTTGCGTAGAATATAATCAGCTCGGGTTCATGATGGTCTCAATTTTCTTATAACCACATCAGCACGGTGTGACAACATACGGTGTAAATGGCGAATAATTTTAATAGTGTAAAAGAAAAAGGGTGAGTCCAATTTACCTTTTAGAAATTTAGTTGATAGACCTTCGAAAGTGATACATGTCAAAAATACCAAAAATAAATCTCTAAAGCTAATGATTTCACGTTTCAAATCGCTGTTAAAAATACTTCAATATGACTAATACCATAAGTTGGTACATAAAACTCTCAGTATACAACTCTTGCTATACTCATTGACGACATGGCATACAGTCTATGGTGAAACAATCACTAACTTAAATGTAAGATATTCTGTAACACCCGGACATACAGCACTTGCGCTTAAGGGTACAAAGGTTTAGTAGGTCCGATTGGTACGAAAAAAAGCAGATAATTAAGATTATCATACACTCAGTTAGCCATTCACATCAAGGGTTACTCAAGCTATATTGGGAAGATTGAAAGATCGTGTTATCGAACATTGAAACCTCTACTCATTGTGCCAACGATTCCCATCTCTGTAGAAATTAGATGGTAGGCGCAACATCTGAAATGCTGAAAAAAAACTAGAACATCGAACTAATTCGACACCGACAATGGTATAGTGGGAGACTTGAGTGTTAAGTATACCAAACTGTTATAATCACCATGTCCTTCTACAGAATAACGCTGAAGCGCTCAACTATTGCTCTCCCAAAGACCATCAAGGATACGGTCACCAAGCTTGGCCTTGGGAAGACCGGTTCTGTCGCATACCAACAGGTTGGACCACATAGCGCTGGTATGATTCTTAAGGTTAAGGAACTAGTGGATGTTCAAGTGGTGGAGAATGCCTTGTCTAAAGCTGAGGAGAGACAGTTGAGAAAGAGTGATCCAGGGTTCACAGTAGAGAAGCAACAGTGATTGTCTTTTGCTCTTGTGATGAAGAGTATTACAAGTCATGGAAAAAGTAAGCTTTTCAGTATGCCCTCTGAGAACATGCTGTAAAGCTTCAAACTAACATGATGGATGAAAGTGTTCGTTTCGTTGTACATAGAAGAAGAAAAAAACAGAAGGAATTGAAATGTATTTATCATAAGGGGAAATTTACACCATTTTTTGAGTAGCAAAGTTCTAGCTTCAGAGATATAATTGGTCTTTATGTTCTGCGATAGTACTCAAAATTGAACTCAGTACTTTGTAAAAGGTTTCTCGTGTCGATCATGCTGGCATCCATATCCACAGCAATTTGGGATTCATCCTGCATTACACCACTGGAGTCGACTAGTTTAACCAAATCGCTCTTATCCATTGCCTTTCCTTCAAAACTGAGCTCCATGGTTGTATCTGCCTGTGTTACACTAGCGATACGCTTATTTTTCTTGACAGAGCTACTTGCATCCACTGCCTCATCTCTGACTCTCTTCATAGGGGTATTCATCTGGTTGGACAACGATTCCTTTTGAATAAACTTGTTAACCAATTTAGTAGTCAAAACAGGCTGTTTACCCGAAAGGTCGATATCTGTAGAGCCTAATTTCAACGTCTTTGCATTCTTTCTGTTTACAAGCACGATCTCCATCACAGGATCATGGATCAAGTCCCTGGCCCTTATTGAAGGGTCAGAACCGGTGTACTGATCTAGTAAGGACGAGCCCAGCGGTGATACACCGCTCCATTTGGCAGCAGGTCTCTGAGGAAAGCTTGGAAGATCGTTGATTGTGTGGCTTATGATCTTTTCCACTTTGGAAGGCAAGCAATAATCGAGAGATCCATACGTCTTGGATGCTGGGAATTCTTTAATCGATGAGATTGTGATGGTGGCAGCAGCCTCTGCGTTCTGCTTCTGTGCTTTATGATGGGATTGCTGATGCTGCTGCTGTTGGTTTGTATGACACTGGCTCTTATGGGAACCATTGCTCTTCTGGTAATTGCTATTATTATTGCGATTTGAACGCTTCTGGAACGTCTTATACTTATTCTGTTGCTTATCCATGGTTGCTTGACAATATACAGCGTAATCCCAATGATCCTTCAAGAAAGGTAGCACAAATCAACAGAAACCACCTAATCCAAGCCACTCCTATACAGACAAAGATGACAATGTCAGAAGCCAGGTGGTGTAGACGGGAAGTTTACACCTTGGGAAGAGCACCTATAACAAAACAAACAGTACAAGACCCAAAAAAGGTTCACCCGCCCACACAAAGTTCATCTGCGGTACACAAAATGTAAACAAAGAATTGCGGAATATTTCCGTTTTCGTTAAAGTGATCAGGCCGGGACTTGGGACTCCACTTTAGGGACTTTTCGACCTCGCCAGGACCCAAAGTCCCGAAGCTTTCACTAAACGAGGGTCTCGGACATCTTCCCCTCTAAAATTGCATCCTTTCTCCCACTGCTCGTATAATAAAAGTGATGAACCGCGTTCGTTTGTCAGCTTTCACTCGGTTAAACCCAATTGGCGGAGAAGGTTATATATTTCCCACAAATTTCCCACAGATGGGGGTTTCTCTCTCTCTCTTCTTCCCCTTTGTTCTTCCCCCTTAACTGTTGAGTCAAATAGAAAGGGACAGGTAAATTCACCACCCAACGAATTCTCTCTTCCCACAGATTTACCACGCGATCGACTTCGAAGCAGTCCAGAGCCACGCAACGCGAAACGAGACGAAACGAGGCAAAAAAAACCGTTGCCCAAATAGCTAAACGATTAAGTCTACAACCCATTAGATCCTCTCATTAGAATACAGAGATAACACGATGTCTGAAAACAGCGCTTACATTGTTGCAGTTGCCAGAACACCAATTGGGTCCTTCCAAGGCTCCCTTTCATCCCAGAACTACGTCGATCTTGGTTCTCACGCGGTGAAGGCTGCTCTCGCCAAAGTTCCAGAGATCAAGGCCACTGATGTCGAGGAGATTGTCTTTGGTAACGTTGTTCAAGCCAACGTTGGTCAAAACCCAGCTCGTCAAGTTGCCATCAAGTCTGGAATGAGCGTCCAAACCGTCGCCTCTACCGTGAACAAGGTTTGTGCTTCTGGTTTGAAGGCCACTATCATAGCCGCCCAGACAATCATCTTGGGTAACGCCGACATTGTCGTTGCCGGTGGTGCTGAGTCCATGACAAACGCTCCATACTACGTGCCAGCTGCTCGTTCTGGTGCTCGTTACGGTGATTCCGTCTTGGTAGATGGTTTGGCCCGTGATGGTTTGAAGGACGCTTACAGCGATGATGCCATGGGTGTCTGTGCTGAAAAATGTGCTCGTGACCATGGCTTCTCCAGAGAGGACCAGGATAACTTTGCAATCGACTCTTACAAAAAGGCACAAGCTGCTCATGCTGCTGGTAAGTTCAAATCTGAGATTGCCCCTGTCACTATCAAGGGTTTCAGAGGTAAGCCAGATGTTGTTGTTGAAGTTGATGAGGAAAGCACCAAGTTCAACGAACAAAAGTTGAAGACCGCTAGAACCGTTTTCCAAAAGGAGAACGGTACCGTCACCGCTGCCAATGCTTCTCCAATTAACGATGGTGGTGCAGCACTTGTTCTCGTCTCTCACAAGAAGCTCGTCGAGTTGAATTTGAAGCCAATTGCCAGAATCTTGGGTTGGGGTGAAGCCGCACAGAACCCGGAGGATTTCACCACATCTCCGGCCTTGGCTGTTCCAAAGGCTTTGAAGCATGCTGGTATCACCATTGACGATGTCGACTTCTTTGAGTTCAACGAGGCATTCTCTGTTGTTGGTTTGGCCAACCAAAAGATCCTCGGTTTGCCAAGTGAGAAGCTCAACGTTTACGGTGGTGCAGTTGCTATTGGCCACCCATTGGGATGCTCTGGTGCTAGAATTTTGGTCACTTTGACATCCGTCTTGCAACAGGAAGGTGGTAAGATTGGTGTTGCCGCTATCTGTAACGGTGGTGGTGGTGCTTCTTCCATGGTTTTGGAGAAGTTGTCTTCTGAGCACGTTATCTTGTAAAAAGCAAGCACATTGAAGTGATCCTTAGCTTATTCATTCAGCTAGAAATAAAAGTATATCTCTAACCAACTAAAAAGTGTAGATGGATTGCTTTTAGAAAAAGGTCATTAGATTCGTGTATTAGTTTATTAAAAATCCTTCAAGTTTGTATCCATTACTTGCAAAGCTGTTATTGATCATGCAAAGTTCATATTGAAGCTCTTGTTAGACATGATTGAAACGTTATCCATAATATTGTTATCCAGAACAAATTGGTTTTGAGTGTAATTCCCTGCTGCGGTGTTCTTTACCGACGACAGAGTTTGCAAATATTGAGCATATTCTATAATGTGATCCATTGGCAAATCCAAAGAGCCATCGCTTCCCACGCTTGACTCGTTTGCAGGCACAGCGCATTCAAGCGCATCATCCATATCCTGTTCATATGAGTCACAACGAGACAATGGGCCTGCAACTGTAAACGATCTACACTTCAAGACACGATCACGCAGCTCGAAGAGGGAGATACGTTCCTCTGGCTCTTCTCTGAAACAGTCACAGAGTATATTCCACAGTTCCTCGCTGATGTCCAAGATCTCCATTAAGATCTTTGGATCTTTCTTAAATGCTGAGTATGTTGCATCCTTCTCGCATGCTTTCATCCAAGGGTTTCTTGTGCAACAAAAGTTGATGAGGATCACTCCTAGAGACCAGATATCTCCCTTGCAAGCAGGATATTCCAATCTTGTCAAAGAATGGTTCATAGTACACAGACGTTCTGGGGCCATGTAATAGCTCGAACCAATGCATGTCTTTGACTGAATGTACTTGGACTTGACTGCAAGCCCAAAATCTCCAATGACAACCTTTGAACCCTTATTTGCACACATGATATTCTCTGGCTTGATGTCACAGTGGTAAATCCCCTTCGAGTGACAGTACGAGATGACGTCTATAAGCTGGATGAAGACATCCTTTATCAGCCCGGACGAACGTGCATATACCTGTCTATCGACAATGTTGACAAAGAGATCGCCTTCTGGGTAGTAATCCATCACGACAAAGACCGCAACTTGAGAGTCCAAGATCTTGTGGATCGAGATGACATTTGGGTGCTGGTGGACTTGCAAGTGGATACTGATCTCTCTGACGAAGGGACATGGTATGTTGTCTGCCATGCTTAGTCTCTTTAGACTCATTTCGCGAAGACCCTGTAGCGAGAAGTCCCTCTCCAAGAGGTGTTCCGCCAACAGCGTCGTGAGGTAGTCGCTCTGTTTCTTCACACTTGGATTGCTCTTCTTGGAGATACATTTGATAGCCACCTGTTGGCCGGTCACGGTGTTCTGTGCCTGGTACACGAGCCCGTATGCACCAGACCCTATGAGCTTGACGATTCTGTACTCGTTTATGAGCGAGCCTGTTATGTCCGTGTGTGTCATGTTGTACTATTGTTGGGTGTCCTTGACACTAGCTGTAATCTATAATTGTATAGTAAAGCAACAACTATGTATATGTGTACGGGAGGTAAACAAGCAGATAAACACAATAAACAGCTGAGACAATACGATCTCTTGGGCTCTATATATAAAATCTCACGAGGGCTCGTATGGTTACGTTTTCCTGGTTTCACGGTTTTTATGGACTGACGTACAAACGTGCAGCGCTTTGGATCTCAAACTCCCAGGTGTGGTGTGGTTTTTCTTCTGTTGCATATGCTCTTTTTTTCCTTAGACAGGAAAAGTTGTCACCAGGTTCCAAGGCAACTTTTGGGGGGTCCCGGTCTGCCTTGTTGGCACAGGGAGGGCTAATTGGCAACGGAAAAATTTTTCACTTGGGTCCAAGGGGCTGCCACACGATATTCAGTCAGGAGTTACGGCGACAGTAAAAGTCGAAGCTATTCTTGTTAAGGAGCCTTTCCAGTACATTGCGTCAATGCTTGTGCGTTCACAATTTATAGAAACAACCTGCCTAATGAGCGCCAGTGCGACAGTAAAAGACTTTGTTGAGACAATTTAAGGTGGTTGTTTCCGAATAAGGGGCCTCCTCACATTAGGCCACGGTCAGCAATACACGCTCACCGCTGTCGTACACGCACACAACAACAGCTATGTTATTTCTACACATAGGGGGCTCTGAACCACGGTTGTTTGTTGGGCTTTGAGTTACTGTTTTCAGGCAGTGACCTTTTTTTAGTTTGCAGACGACAGCTGATTTTTTCGTTTGCCCTCTCGTTCAACTGCAGAATCAGGATTCCGGGCAACCTACGGCCTCACGGAAAAAAGAAAAGCCCACGATGAGGTGTCCATCGATGGCGAAATTAAACGATGTACTTGGCCCAAAGACCTATCGCTGTGGCGTTGGGCCTTTGAGTTTCCTCTACAGTGTATACCCCTTGTTGAGTCACCCCGAGATTCGAATGCGGCAGTATGGATCCGTCATTACGTAATAGGTAGTCCTAGATTCGGTGTCTGAGCAACGTAGGGGAACCCGTTGATGCTCTCTCTGGCCCTCTGCTACCGTTCAAGAGATTGCTTTCCAGGGCCCCAAGGTATCACAATTGCATACAAAAAAGCACGTGGTGAACAACCAGAGCTGGATTCACGCGAAAAGCGTAGCCCTGACAGAGCTACCTCCACTAGACGACTAGGACCACTCTCCAGTGTCCTCGTCCAAAAGCAATAGCCCTGGAGCTGCTCCAAGTGATCTCCACGACCATCTCATTTGTTG